>NW_020201898.1:0-32262 GCF_001531365.2 Cynara cardunculus var. scolymus
GGATCAGTCGGTGGATGAGCTCAAATCGCTTTTATATGCAAAATTGATGGCTTCACAGAGTGAAGATGCTGAAGATGCTGATTTAGTTGGTCTTCTTCGCCAACAGATTGAAACAAACCCTGTTATTAGAGCCTCTGAGTTCTTGACTTTTCAAGATGTGATTAATGCTAATTTCTCTAAAATTAGCAAATTGATCACATATAATACCCTAGATCTGAAATGTTCAATGGATGCGCTTGTCGAAAGGGTGTCTATACTTGAAGAAACTTGCAAGTCTCAARCCGAATCTCTTAAACGAAGACATGACGATCAGGATGATCCTGATAGTCATGGGGGGAGAGGAAAAGGCAGAGATTGGCTGAGACATCTCATCAAGGTGCAAGAATGGGTGAAGAGTCATTACCTCAAGATGTRAACGTTGAATGTTCTGCCCCGGAGTCTGTACGGGAAAGAATAAATGAGGCTATTGTGCTTGTAGATGAAGAAGTGGTGGCAAGTCCTACGATCGAGCCAATGGTTGAAAAGCCGGCGGACTCCACTGTAGAAACAAGGTTGCTTATGGACTTGTCAGCCAACGTAGGATTCAATAGTATATTTACATCTACTTTGGGTGGAGAGCATGATTTCGGTGAAGACGTGGAAAATATTGATGAAACTACTGGATTATACTTTGATTTTGAAGATGATTTAGAAGAAGGAGATTCAGAATTTCCTATTCAAGATGATCCACAGTCTGCTCCAGAATCTTTAACTGCTGATCTACCTACTGCGCCAGAAACTAGCACACTCCAAAGCCAACTGTTGAATCTATAGAAATTTTCACAAAGAGTTATATTCCATTTCATATCAGAGCAAATTATTTTGGTTATGATCGAGAACGGATCCGAGACCCGTACCTTGAAGATATCTATTTTGGTATTTTCATTCGTCACAGGAAGCTTATCAGTGGTGACAGAGTATTAGGGATCCACAAAAAGCCTAAAGAGTTCAGAACAGAGTATAGACRTMTSTTGAAGTCTAAATGCCAGCCAATCAGTCAAGTACGTACCAAGCATAKGATTGTCTCGATAAAACAGATAGATGCTCAGAGACTCAGTAAAATTTGGTATCCTGTTTTTACTGTCACAAGATAGGATGGCCAGAACTGGAGATTTTGTGAAGCTGATTTCACTAACATGTACTTAGATGATCTTGAGTATTTGTATTTCGAACTCAAAAATATGCAGATCAGAAAGGAAGGAGAACTTGTAGCACTGGAAGCAATCAAAAGATTCATCAGAAGTCAAGTCAAGCTATCTATGATCATCGACGTTCAAATGGGTCTTGAGGATAGCCAGAAAATTATCAATCTCAAAAGACCTAATCAAGAGCTTGAAGACATTGATGGTTACCCAGTATACATGGTTCTTGAAAATCCTGAGTTCGGAGTCATTTACTTTGCTCAAATTTAGATGAAAAAGTTTATGAGGGCATTAGACTCAAAGCTGATGAATAATGAAAAGGCTGTGGAATCCAAGCGAATGAATGTCAAAGAAAGATATCTGCTCGTCAAAGCTATCAATCTGCTCGACGAGAAAATTCAATACCGAAATGCTCTAAGAAGGTTTGAGAAGATTCTTGGACTGCGTAAAACGAAATTTATAAGAGTCCAAACTTAAATCCAAAGGGGGAGAATGTTGGGTTCAAGATTAGAGCTAAAGTGTTGTATTCAAGTTTCTCCATTTACTTAGCTTTATTGTAATTAGTTTAGTTTTATTTCCTTAGTATATATAGTCTTTTCTTTGTAATTGTAATTACACAATTGATTACGTCATTAATCAGAAAAGGTGATTTGACAGCAAAGTAATTCTCTCTCTCCAATCTATCTTACATTCATCTTTGTTCTTGAGATTTGATGAAGATTACTTCAAGATTCGTATGAAATCTGGACTTCTCACAAAACTTCAATTCTTACTTAATTTCCTGAAAAACATGAAACATAAAACGACGTCAACTACAAAGAGTTGGTGAGTTCACGGGTTTCCATATGCACAAAATATTTACAATGCATAAATCACTTCTTGCAAACTAATACATAAATATGCACAAGATAAATGTATATTTTTCACGATGTTTAAAACTTGAGACGCTACTGAGCTTACCTGACCAATGTGCCCCATTATTTTACGAACTACCATAAAGTGGCCCCCTCGCTCACTTAGGTACCACGGTTCGTATCAGTACTACTTCAGCGGTGACCCGTTCGCACACATGAGTAGACTATTAAACATAGGTAATGTGCACCCGTTTTTGGGCAGGACTGTCAACACAATAGCTGCTATCCACAATTACCAAGGCCCGGGAACATGCCCAAGTTAACTAGTAGCGTTTACAAAAAGGGATTTTTTAAAATAGACTCTCAATTACATCAATTTATCATTTATACATAGTGCAATAACAATCAATTATTCATGACTTCAACAATTTTTGACTAAACAGTCCTTTAGTCCAACAGGTATACAACTAACAGTATAGTTTGCAGATTTTCAAGCTTTTCCCCCAATTTCAATAATGAAAACAGTAAAAGTGGGGCCGTGTATACTCACACGTTTGTTGATGAATATCCAAGAACTTGATGACGTTTGAAGCACTAAACTTCTGCCCTAACTTTCCTAAACAGTCTGAAATCTAATTTAGATCACCTATCGGATCTCGATAAAGATAATGTCAAATTATATCTTATGTAATGCCAATGAGTTTTTATGAATTAAAATTGATTTTTAGTATTTGTTCTAAAAAAATGGTCCAATATTTATACATTTTAAGATCATAGTCTTTTGCACATAAAATTACCACTTGGACAGAATGTAAATTCTGTTTCTGGAATTTTGGTCTTACAAATCACTGTCAAAAGGAACCTTCCATAAGTCATTTTGTGTCCAAATTTTTATATCACAAATGTTACTGTGTTAGACAACTTCTGTCCAAATTTCACACATTTTGGATGTGTTTTAGTAATTCAAATGTCCAACTCTTTTTCACATGTCAAAGCAATCTGGACAGATTGCATCCTGTCAAATCTGATGTCAAATGGAAGGTCTAAACTTAACGTTTTTCAATGATTTCACTTGAGTTGTAAACTTAGCTCATTAATCCAACTTCCAAAAGAAGAATTACACATTTTTATTAGTTTTTGAGAGAGTTATGTCACTTTGAACATGCATGTACGTTTCTGTCCAGCATCATCATTTTGCATCATAGTTTTATGTCAAGCATTTAAATGCTCAAAACTCAATATTTTTGAGTGAAATGAAAAAAAAATAGATCAACAACTCATCAAAATAAACTCTAGAAGAAAAATCAAATAATTTGGGTAAGTTTTTATGGAGCTATTTATGTTCAAAGTAGGGTTTACCTACTGTCGAAGATATTGTTGCATACTTAACTTGTTCTAAATGATTGGAGGACAAAACTCTTCTTTTTTACACAATTCCAGTTGGAAAAGAGCCATAACTCAACGAAGTACATTTTAGAAGAAAAATCAAAGCATTTGGACTTTAATATTAGAAGATACGGACGACACAATTGCTAGTAAACAATCTGTCAGTTCCAAAATGCCACTTTTAATGGTTAAATTCCACATGCAATGTGGTATTACCCGATTTCCTTGAGTTCTAAGTTTGTAGATCATAGATTATCACCATTTTGAGGACATTTTCATGTCTTTGATGAATAATCTCCCATCTTAGGTTCCCTAGAAAATTTGATCTCAAAAAGAAGAAATAAATGTGTAAAAAAATGAGAAATAATGTTGAAAAATACAAAGACAATGTAACTAATCTATTACCTTTTTCTTGCTACTACTTGCAAACTTGAATGTTCTTCAAGAATTATGGAATTTAAGGGTGTTTGAAGGGTGGATTCAGCTGGAGTGGAAGAGGAAAAGTCTAGTGAGAGAAGGGAGTAATGCGAATGAAGGTGAAAGTAAGAGATTTCAAAAAAGTGGGTTTTTATATGTGGACTTAATGAGAATAAAGGGGCCGGCCCTTTTTTAGGCCCAATCCAACTCATATTTATTTATTATATATATATTTTTTTTAAAACAAAGCCCATTTAAATGTTAGCATAAATACAATTTGTCAAATACTGATAAAAATATCAGTATTAGATCAAAATTCTAAATTTTTGTAAAATTATTTGGACATTAAAATGAGACTTTTATATTTTTAATTTGGATTTTATAATATCAACATTATTATGTTTGGAGAATTTTTAAAGTAGTTGGCATTACATAAGTTAACTTTATCAGTTACCCGTCAAAACAGGGTTTTCTGATCTATAATTTGGGAACTAAGCCAGATGAATTCTAATCAACATGACTAGACCCTAATAAATTATAATCCTAAATATAGAAATCCTATAAAGATGCTAACCTGACACTCTAAAAATGACGGATGTCACAGTCTCCCCATGCCGGAAGAATTTCGTCCCGAAATTTTATTCTTCAGTTCCTAGTTTTAGACCCGTTTGAGAACAAGCGGGGATATTTTTTTTTGATAAAATATTCTCTTACCCACGTGTACTCCGGTCCATGCCTTGATGTCCAATGAACTTTTACAATCGGGATCCTGCTACACCTCAACTGCTTGACTTCTCTATCCAAGATTTCAATTGGTTTTTCAACGAAGCGCAGGTGATCGTTAATTTGCACATCTTCCAATGGTATGACCAGTGTTTCGTCAGTTGAACACTTTTTGAGGTTTGATACATGAAATGTATCATGAATGGTGCTTAACTCTTGTGGCAAATTTAACTTGTATGTTACTAGTCCAATTCTCTAAGTTACTTCAAATGGACCAATATATCGGGGACCCAATTTGCCTCTTTTCCCAAAACTCAATATTCCTTTCTATGGTGAGACTCTTAAGAGTATTTTATCTCCTTTTTAGAACTCTAATGGTCTCTTCCGATTATCAGCATAACTTTTCTGGCGATCTCTTGCAGCCTTGAGTCGATCCTTGATAATTACAAACAAGTTTCCTGGACAACATCAGGTCCAGTTAATTGCCGATCATCGATTTCTAGCCAACTGAGTGGAGATCTGCACTTGCGTCCATATAATGCTTCATAAGGCGCACATTGTATACTGACATGATAGATGTTATTGTACACAAACTCGACTAACGGAAGGTGCGTATCCCAGCTTCCACCAAAATCTATGGCGCACGTACGCAACATGTCTTCAAGTGTCTGGATTGTCCTTTCCGTCTGTCCGTCCATTTGAGGGTGGTATGAAGTACTTAGATCTGGTCGTGTACCCAAACCTCCCTAAAGTGATTGCCAAAATCTTGACGTAAATCGATTGTCTCTATCCGAGAGGATGGAAAGAGGTATCCCATGCCGGGTAATGATTTCATTTATGTAAATTTGAGCCAGCTTCTCCATCTTATAATCTTCTCGGATTGGTAGAAAATGCAGATTTTGTTAGTCGATCCATGATTACCCAAATTGCATTATGCCTTTTCCCAGTCCTGGGCAACTTGATTATGAAGTCCATTGATATTTGTTCCTACTTCTATTGGGGAATATCTGGTTGTTGAAGTAGGCCGGAAGGTTTTTGGTGTTCGGCCTTGATCATTGCACAAGTAAAGCACTTATTTACATACAATGCAATGTCTTTCTTCATTCCAGGCCACCGATAGTGTTCCCTCAAATCTTTATACATCTTATCTGCTCCTGGGTGAATTGAATATTTTGATCGATGGGCTTCGTTCAAAATTATCGACCTATGATTGCCAATCTTAGGTATCCAAACTCTATTTCCCAAATAATTCATTCCATCTAGTTTCAGTTGAAACTTAGTCTCCATGTGGTGTAGGGTCTCATTCTTCAAATCCTCTTTCTTTAATGCTTCTTTTTGTTCCTCGAGAATTTGTGCTTTCAGACTCGTGTTTACTAGTACTCCCAAAGCTCATACTCTCGTTGGTTTCACCCTTTCCTTTCTACTTAAAGTATCAGCCACTACATTAGCCTTGCCTGGATGATAGTTAATTTCACAATCATAATCAATAAGCAGTTCAACCCATCTTCTTTGTCTCATATTTAATATTTTCTGATTGAGGATGTGTTGAAGGCTTTTGTGATCAAGGAACATAGTGCACTTGGTACCGTAAAGGTAATGTCTCCAAATCTTAAACGCAAATACTACGGCTCCTAATTCTAGGTCATGCGGGGTATAGTTTTTCTTGTTCACTTTAAGTTGTCTTGAGGCATATGCAATGACCTTATCTTTTTGCATTAGTATGCATCCTAAACCTTGATGTGATGCGTCACAATATACCACAAAGTTTTCCCGAGCCCTCCGGTAAAGATAAAATAGGTGCATTACATAGCATATGCTTAAGTGTCTCGAATGCTTCTTCTTGTTTCTCTCCCCAAATAAACTTCTTGTCCTTTTGAGTTAAAGTTGTGAGTGGTTGCGCAATTTTTTAAAAATTCGCAATGAATCGCCGATAGTAGCCTGCCAAACCAAGAAATTGACGAACTTCCGTCGGGGTTCTCGGGGCTTCCCATTTCTTAATGGCCTCAATCTTTGCCGGATCTACATGAATCCCTTTTTCATTAACCACATGACGAAGAAATTGTACTTCACGAATCCAGAATTCGCATTTGGAGAATTTTGCATACAATTTCTGGTCCCAAAGTAGCTCTAATATCAATCGTAGGTGTTGTTCATTATCCTTCTTACTTCGTGAATAAATTAGTATGTCATCTGTGAAGACAATTACGAATTTATCCAGGTATGGTCTGCAAACCATTCATTAGATCCAAAAAGACAACCGGTGCATTGGTTAACCCGAATGGCATAACCAAAAACTTGTAATGACCGTACCGGGTCCTAAATGCTGTCTTGGAGACGTCTTCTTCACGGACTCTCACTTGATGATATCCTGATCGGAGATCGATCTTTGAGAAGTATACGGCACCTTGAAGTTGATCGAATAATTCATCGATTCGAGGAAGAGGGTATCTATTCTTGATGGTCAACTTATTAAGTTCCCTATAATCAATGCACATTCGCATTGATCCATCCTTCTTCTTGATGAACAAAACTGGTGCACCCCATGGTGAAAAACTAGGTCTTATAAATCCTTTATCCAATAATTCTTGAAGTTGACCTGACAATTCTTGCATTTTCGTTGGGGACAATCGGTATGGTGCTTTTGCCACTAGGCAGCACCAGGAACTAAGTCGATACCGAATTCGACTTGTCTTGGCGGGGGTCGTCCTGGTAAATCCTCGGGAAATACTTCAGGAAACTCCCGAACTACAGGAAAATCTTCAATACATCTCTCTATGACCTTCTTGTCTATAACATGTGCCAAAAATGCAACGTAATTCTTCTTTAAGTACTTCCGATGTGACATCCAAAAATTTAAATACCAGGTTAGTAGCTAGATAGCACTTTAGAAATATTATTAACAGTCAAGTAGAGCGATTAGAGCTTAAGTAGTTAGAAATCCCGGTTGGTTGCGTAGAAAACACTATTACGACCCATAACGAACCGAATCATCTTATAAATTGCCAAACACTCCAAATAATTTTTAAAACTTGCATAAAATATAGAGTCTACATATTTTAAATATTTTTACTTGAATTATATTTTATTAATTTATTTATCTCATAAAATAGGAATTTGGGTCTTTTTTCTCAATTTCTCACAAAAATACCCAACTCATTAAATTATGGGCTAATTTTACAAAAAAAAAATTGAGAGAGGCCCATAGGCCCATCAAGTGGCCACCCCCTCCCCTCTCCATATAAATACATTTTGAATTTTTAAAATACTCATTTCTCATTCATTTCTTAACCTTTCATCTCCTTACTCTCCCTCAGTTTTCACTTACAACTCCCTTCCTCCATCTTCTTCTTCAGGAAAGAAAATTCAGCCATATCAATCCTAGAAAAGAAAGATTGAAGAAGCAAAACTTGAAGAAATTTAGGATCATCTTCTTTTAATCAAAGTTAAGAACACTTGTTAGTGTTTTGGCTTTATTTTATGCACTTTTAGTGCCATTTTCTTGTCATTTTCATACTTTATTGTTTACAAAGGAGAGGTATTCTTCATTCTAAGTTCTAAGGGTAGATTTTACACCAAAGACATGAAAAATGTTCTTAATATGGTGAAAATCCGTGACCTAACCATCTAAAACGTTTTAAAAGAAAGAAAAAGCTTCATTTCTTGCATTTTTGTGTTTCTTACGGAATCTAAGTTCTATTTCATTTTTGTTAACAAAAATATTGTATTTTATATGTTCTTACTTTAATATTGAATAGTAGAGTGGTTTCCTTTCATAAATTCATCATTTTTGGAAATTAGGATGTATAAAAGTCCATTTTTGCATAAAAGAATGACTTTTCTCCTGGACAGAATCACTACATGAGTTTGGAACGACCATATCTGGTTTTATATGGACCCAATAAGCATGACTCTTTTTCCTCAGTAATATTTAGTGTATTATCTTTCAAACCCAAGTGGAATCATGAGAAAATATGACTTTATGACCTCACAACACCCAAAACAAATTTGGTGTGCAACAGTGGTCGGTCAGAAATTTTGTGTCTCATTGTTCATCTATAAATATTAGAAGACACATCAAAAAACATATGAAATTTTACCTCTGGAGTATGTATTAAAGTGTTAGCTTTCAAAAGAGTCTAACGCCACCCAAAAACATGGTGATTTAGGGGTTCAACCATTTTTTACGAAATAAGTGAGCAATCTGTCCAGACTTCACAGATTTCCACATGCATGTTTAAACCACCATAACTCCCACACTATACACCCAAATATAGTGATTCTTATTGGAAAAGCTAGCCTTATGTGTTAGATTTGAAACGATTCATGAACCACTGAAAAATAATAAGTATAACTCCTTCAAACGAGTGTAACATTAAGAAGGAGTTTTATGTTTTGAAAGCTATAACCACTGTTCTGGTAAAATTTGTTTGAGACCCTTACCCTCATCCAAAAATCTTGATTTTTGGCCATAATGATCCTGACTCAGTATACTAAAACATATAAAAAAATTAGGAAAATATACTCCTTGGATGAAGGTAAACCGTGGACATTATTGAGACACAAAGATTCTATCAGCATGCATGATTTTCTAAAACCACTAAAGATTGGATTCTTAAACCCTATAATAAGCATATAAAGTGCTTAAAACTTGATTTTTATCTTAAGAACATAAAAAGGCATTTTATAAGACATAAAGGTAGAATAGTAACTTTAACCTTTAAGAGTTAAAAACCGAACACGTTGACAACCGTTCTTTTTCTATAAGGATTCACTAAAAGGACTTTACCAAGACACACAATTCGATCACTCAACCATCTTCACCGTGAAAGAAGAGGTGAGTACAACCCCTTTTTTTTAAATCCATCGTTTTTTTTTGGGGAAAAGCACGTATAAAAGTAGTTGATTGTATGAAATATACAATGTAATTAAATTGTGGATACAAATTGATTATATGAAATATACAAAAAATGAAATTGTGAATACGAGCACTAACACCATGTACGCTAGTAAAAATTGTGTTTGGGTTAATTAAAAAGTCCCACTTGGGTACACTACTTATTAACTCGTATGAGCCAGTTTAAGTGGATAGCGCTATTTGGAATGACAATCCCACCTTTTACAAACGAGTAAGGGTGCATTTAACTAAAACACGGGTTCTATCCATGTGGTTTAAACACCACCGCAGAGGTAGTTCAGTATAAAGGGCGTAGTTGTCGCAGGTTTAATAGTGGCCCAACACTTAAAATTACTTGGAGTACATTGTGCCTCGTTAAAAGTGTCGTATGAAAGTTGTTGCGAGTAAGTAAAAGACTTACTCGAACTAATTATTTCATAAAGACTTGTTGTACATTGAAAACCTGTGAACTCACCAACCCTTGTCGTTGACACTTGTTTTAACGTGCTTTTCAGTGGTAAGGAAGGCATATGGTGGCATTTAAAAGAAACCGCGTTTCAAACATCACCTTCGAATTTTTCGTTATAATTTACAAACTTGTCGTTTTGGGAATGTAAACTTTGGCTAGTGATGTAATGTAATTATAATGTATGGTGGTGTTATTTATACTCTATTGCTATGAGACTCTACCTGCCATACCTCGTGTTTCCGCTATAGCGGGGTGTGACAGATTTGGTATCAGAGCGGTAGGTTATATAGAATACCGGTTTTCTAAGAAAACCATACATTATAACCCAAAATTTTACAAAATAATTTTCTTAAAAGTCTTAAAAAAATTCAAAATGAACATATTAATAATATAACTAGAATGAGTGCCTTCTTAGCGTACTCTAATTAGACAGAGCCTGATCATCTATGTCTAATTAAGCATGTATAAGGAGAGATGCGAACCGATTATATTAGGTGTTCGTCTAAAGTTAAGAACTTCTTACTCAAATAAGAAAAGCACGATTTGCATGTGTGGGTTTGCATAAACATTGCATCTTTTTGATATTTATTATGATTCGTTCAATAATTTAAATTTTGTTAAATATCGCAGCACTATGTCGTCAACTAATGAATATTCGAACTCCGAAGAGTACGATCCCTCTGAGCATAGTTACGATAGTGACGACGATGTCACCGAGTACCCGGCGCGATTACCTACCCCCGTGCCGCCCCGCTCTATACCCGCGCATCCATTAGCGGCACATGGAGTTAGAGTTCGGGCCACCGCCCGAAAGAGTATTCCTCCGCCCGTAAGAGTGTCTTTCTCCGCCCCTTCCGGAGTTGGGAGGGAGTCATCTCAGTCGCGCACCCATAGCGTGACGCCCCCACCTACTACCAGGGCCTCGACGGAGTGTTCTCCGGGTATGACCACCTTAGAGAACCTATGGGTTTTGGGCATCGCCCAAGACCTAAACATGTGTGAGCTTAGGTTGGATCATCATCGACACTTCAACGACGGGGTGATTATGGCCCTAGGCACACAAGAAAATGTGATGGATCGCTCGTTGGAGTTGATTAACATCGTTAGGGGAGCGATTAGGAGATTATATACCTACTTGGCGGTGTTAGCGGGAGTTTTGGTGATAGTGATGGGACTACTTGTTTGGAGTCTAATAAGCTAGAAGACTCTATTTTACTAAGATTTTTATAGATCAAACTTAGAATCTTCTTTTGGGGCATGTAGCCGTGACTTATGAACAATTTCTTTCTTTTTGTTGCACGTCTTTATTTTCTTTATGGATGATATGGGTTTTTATTTTGGTTAAATTATGTTGATTAATGATTGAATGTCTTTATTATTACAAGTTATTATATATTGCCATGGATGCATGTCTATATGATTGTATTATGTCGTGCATAATTCAATAAAAGTAGATACAGTGATAAACAGTAAAAATAACCAAACTTCGATTTAAAATTTGTACGTTAGAAATATGCCTCCAAGAAGAGAAGATCCCGAAATTGCGAGACTTGTGTACGAGCAAATTCTTGCAGCCCTTCCTAATATAGTTAGCCAAGTAGCAGCATGCTTGAACGCAAACCAAGCAAACAACCAAGATACATCAGCAAATAGAGATTGCATATAGAAAGGCTTTAGGGCTTGCAACCCAAAAGAACTCCATGGGACAGAAGGAGCCGTGGGATTACTTGAAGGGAGCAAAGTGGAGTTTGCAGCCTGTTTACTGCAAGGACGGGCATTGACGTGGTGGAATACCCAGATACAAACCCGATGTCGGGAAGTAACCAACAGACTTACGTGGGAAGAATTGAAGAAATTATTCAAGGAAGAGTACTGTCCGAGGAGCGAGATCCAGAAGTTAGAAGTAGAACTGTGGAATCACGAAATGAAGGGAAGTGATGTAGACTCATACACTGCTCGCTTTCATGAGCGGGAAAAACTGGTGCCACACTTAGTATCACCTGAAGAGAACCGAATTAAACGTTATGTCTGGGGTTTAGCTCCAGAAATCCGGGGGAATTTAGCGACAAAACTCACCAACAATGTTATTCGGTCAGGATCATTTGCAAATGATAAAGTCAAGGGTAAGAGAAGAATGGAGGAGCCCATGAGAAAGAACTATAGTGAGAGGGGCGGTAAGGCCCAGAAAGTGATAAAAAACTTTGGGGCTCAGACACAGACAGCAAAAAAGGGTAAGGGAACTTACTCTAAGTGTGACAAGTGCAATAATCACCATGGCAAGAGATGCATCATCTGTCTCAAATGCAACAAAGGAGGTCATTTCGCTAAAGATTGCAGGAGCGGAAGGAGACGAACATGCCACGAGTGCGGAAGTCCACTTCAGGAATGCATGCCCGAGATTGAACCAAGGGCCAATTATTAACCCAGCACGACCAGTCAACCAAGGAAATCAAGGAGGCCAAGCACAAGGTCTAGCATTTGTGATTGGGGTAGAAGAAGCCAGGCAAGACCCGAACGTGGTCACAGGTATATTCCTCCTGAACAATCATTATGCATCCGTATTATTTGATTCTGGAGCAGATAGGAGCTTCATGTCACTAGAATTTAGACCAAAGATTAGTTTAAAGTGACAAAAGTTGAAAGAAGATTTCGTTATCGAGTTTGCTAATGGACAGGAAGTTAGGACTAAAGACGTAATCACGAATTGTACCTTACGTTTAGCCGAACAAGACTTTAGCATAGACCTTATTCCAATCAAATTAGGAAGCTTTGATGTAGTTGTGGGTATGGATTGGCTATCCAAAAATCGAGCCGAGATATGTTGTTCTGAGAAGACCATCCGAATTTTAAAAGGAAGTGAAACGCTCGTGGTGCAGGAAGAAAAGTCCCAGAGAAATTTCAAGTTAGTAACAGGTATGAAGATGCGGAAATACTTGAAAAATGAATATGTCGCGTTTATGGCCCACATTGTGGATAAGGGAATCGAAGAGAAACGCATCCAGGATTTTCCCATAGTTCAGGATTTTCCCGAGGTATTTCCTGATGAGCTGCCAGGATTACCCCTGTTACGGCAAGTCGAATTCCACATTGACTTAATTCCTAGAGCAACGCCCGTAGCCAAATCACCTTATCGTTTGGCACCATCGGAAATGAAAGAATTGTCAGAACAACTTAAGGAGCTACTCGACAAAGGATTCATCAGACCCAGCTCTTCACCCTGGGGAGCTCCAGTACTATTTGTTAAAAAGAAAGACAGATCCCTTCGGATGTGCATCGGTTATAGGGAACTCAATAAGCTGACCATCAAGAACTGACATCCCCTTCCACAAATTGATGACTTGTTCGATCAACTTCAAGGTGCCACTTACTTCTCATAGATCGATCTTCGATCCGGATACCATCAAATGAGGGTCCGTGAGGTAGATATTCCTAAGACAACGTTTAGGACTCGTTATGGTCCTTATAAGTTCTTAGTTATGCCCTTTGGGTTAACTAACGCGCCGACAGTCTTCGTGTATTTAATGAATAGAGTATGTAGGCCATATTTGGATAAGTTCGTGATTGTATTTATAGATGACATACTGATCGATTTGCAAAACAAGGAGGAGCATAAGCAGCACTTAAAGTTGATACTTGATCTGTTAAGGGATCAGAAATTGTATGCCAAATTCTCCAAATGCGAATTTTGGATTCGTGAGGTGCACTTCCTTGGTCATGTGGTAAATGAGAAGGGAATTCATGTTGATCCGGCCAAAGTTGAGGCTATAAAGAAGTGGGAAGCCCCAAGCACCCCGACAGAAATTCACCAATTTCTCGGTTTAGTAGGTTACTATCGCCGTTTTATTTCAAATTTCTCCAAGATCGCACAACCACTGACGAAATTAACCCAGAAGGATAAGGAGTTTATGTGGGGAGAAAAGCAAGAAGAAGCGTTTCAATTGCTCAAGCATAAGCTATGTCACGCACCAATCTTAGTGCTACCAGAAGGTACGGAGAAATTTGTGGTATACTGCGATGCGTCACACCAAGGCTTAGGATGTGTGCTGATGCAAAATGACAAGGTCATTGCTTATGTATGAAGGCAACTCAAGGTTTATGAAAAGAACTACACCACTCACGACTTAGAGCTAGGAGCAGTGGTGTTTGCACTCAAAATTTGGAGTCATTATCTCTACGGCACCAAATGCACCATCTTCACTGATCACAAAAGCCTTCAACATATCCTAGATCAAAAGATGTTGAACATGAGGCAAAGGAGATGGGTCAAACATCTCAACGATTATGACTGTGAAATAAAGTACCACCCGGGGAAAGCTAACGTGGTAGCAGATGCATTAAGCCGGAAAGAAAGGGTAAAACCGTCATGGGTACGAGCCATGGGGATGCTGATTCAAACGAACCTAAAAACGCAAATTCTTGAAGATCAAGAAGAGGCGTTGAAAACGGAGAATCTGAGGAACGAGACCCTGCACCACTTAGAGAAGGAATTCAAAACTCGAGCAGATGGGGTGCGTTACTTCAGAGATAGAGTTTGGATACCAAAGGACGACAGCCTTCGGTCAACAATTTTGGAGGAAGCACATCGCTCAAGATACTCAATTCACCCATGAACCGATAAGATGTACAAAGAGCTAAGAGGGTATTACTGGTGGCCAGGAATGAAGAAGGACGTTGCTTTGTACGTAAGTCGATGCTTAACATGCGTAAGGGTAAAAGCTGAGCATCAAAAACCGTTTGGTCTCGTTTAGCAACCAGAGAGTCCTTAATGGAAGTGGGATCAGATATCAATGGACTTCGTTACTAAGTTACCTAGGACTAGGAAAGGACATGACTCAATTTGGGTCATAGTGGATTGGCTTACAAAATCCGTGCACTTTTTACCTGTTCGAGAAGACTTCAGTATGAAAAGGCTTGCACAATTATATATCAATGAGATCGTATCGCGTCATGGAGTACCTATTTCTATCATCTCGGATAGAGATAGCCACTTTACTTCACGATTATGGCGATCAATTCAAAAGGCACTAGGCACGAGGTTGAACTTAAGCACTTCCTATCATCCTCAAATGGATGGGCAAATGAAAAGGACTATCCAAACGCTAGAGGATATGTTACGAGCCTGTGTGATAGACTTTGGAGGTAGTTGGGATACTCACCTTCCATTAGTTGAATTTTCCTATAACAATGGCTATCACACCAGTATCCAGTGCGCACCGTACGAAGCCTTGTATGGGCGTAAATATAGAACCCCACTCAGCTGGTTCGAAATTGGTGACAGACAACTGACTAGACCCAACATTATCCAGGAGACAACCGACAAAATCTCGATCGTCCAAGAAAGACATAAAGCTGCAAGAGATCGTCAGAAGAGCTATGCTGATAACCGCAGGAAACCGTTGGAATTTCAAGTGCATGATAAAGTCCTTTTAAAAGTATCTCCATGGAAAGGAGTTGTGCCCTTCAGAAAGAAAATGAAAACTTAGCCCAAGGTACGTTGGTCTATTTGAAATACTCGAAAGAGTAGGACCGATTGCATACAAACTAAACTTGCCTCAAGAGCTTAGTTCCATCCATGATACATTTCATGTATCAAACCTTAAGAAATGTTTAACCGACGAATCATTGGTTCTACCTTTGGAAGACATTCAAATTAATGAACGGTTACGCATAGTAACATTCCGATCGAAATCCTTGACTATAAAGTCAAACAACTGACGCATAGTAAGATTCTGATCCTGAAAGGGAGGACTTTATGAAAAATAATTACTCGCATCTTTTTATGAAAGAACCAATCGGTGATACCAACAGTTAAATTTCGGGGCGAAATTCCTCTAACAGGGGGAAGCTTTGACATCCGAAAATTTAAATATCAGGTTAGTAGCTAGATAGCACATTAGAAATATTATTAACAGTCAAGTAGAGCGATTAGAGCTTAAGTATTTAGAAATCCCGGTTGGTTGCGTAGAAAATACTGTTACGACCCGTAACTAACCGAATCGTCTTATAAAATGCCAAACACTCCAAATAATTTTTAAAACTTGTATAAAATATAGAGTCTACATATTTTTACTTGAATTATATTTTATTAATTTTTTATCTCGTAAAATAGGAATTTGGGCCTTTTTCTCAATTTCTCACAAAAATACCCAACTCATTAAATTATGGGTTAATTTTACAAAAAAAAAATTGAGAGGCCCATAAGCCCATCAATTCCCCCCCCCGGCCTCTCCATATAAATACATTTTGAATTTTTAAAATACTCATTTCTCATTCATTTCTCAACCTTTCATCTCCTTACTCTCCCTCACTTTTCACTTACAACTCCCTCCCTCCATCTTCTTCTTCAAGAAAGAAAATTCAGCCATATCAATCCTAGAAAAGAAAGATTCAAGAAGCAAAACTTGAAGAAATTTAGGATCATCTTCCTTTAATCAAAGGTAAGAACACTTGTTAGTGTTTTGGCTTTATTTTATGCACATTTAGTGCCATTTTCTTGTCATTTTCATACTTTATTGTTTACAAAGGAGAGATGTTCTTCATTCTAAGTTCTAAGGGTAGATTTTACACCAAAGACATGAACAATGTTCTTAATATGTTGAAAATCCATGACCTAACCATCTAGAACTTTTGAAAAGCAAGAAAAACCTTCATTTCTTGCATATCTGTGTTTCATATGGAATCTGAGTTCTCTTTCATTTTTGATAACAAAAATATTGTATTCTATATGTTCTTACTTTAATATTGAATAGTAGAGTGGTTTCCTTTCATAAAATCATCATTTTTGGAAATTAGGATGCTTAAAAGTCCATTTTTGCATAAAAGAATGACTTTTCTTCTGGACAGAATCATTGCATGAGTTTGGAACGACCATATCTGGGTGTGTATGGACCCAATAAGCATGAATCATTTTCCTCAGTAATATTTAGTGTATTAGCTTTCAAACCCAAGTGAAATCATGAGACAATATGACCTTATAACATCACAACACCCAAAACAAATTTCGTGTGCAACAGTGGAAGGTTAGAAATTTTGTGTCTCATTGTTCATCTATAACTCTTAGAAGACACATCAAAACTTATGAAATTTTACCTCTGGAGTATGGCTGAAAGTGTTAGCTTTCAAAAGAGTCTAACCCCACCCAAAAACATGGTGATTTAGGGGTTCAACCAATTTTTACAAAATAAATGAGCAATTTGTCCTGACTTCACAGATTTCCACATGCACGTTTAAACCACCATAACTCCCAAACTATGCACCCAAATATAGTGATTCTTTTTGGGAAAGCTAGCCTTATGTGTTAGATTTAAAACATTCATGAACCACTGAAAAATAATAATAATAACTCCTTCAAAAGAGTGTAACATTAAGAAGGGGTTTTCTGTTTTGAAAGCTATAACCACTGTTTTGGTAAAATTTGTTTGAGACCCTTACACTCACCCAAAAATCTTTATTTTTGGTCATAATGATCCTAACTCAGTATACTAAAATATATAAAAAAATTAGGAAAATATATTTCTTGGATGAGGGTGAACCATGGACATTATTGAGATACAAAGATTCTGTCAGCATGCATGATTTCCTAAAACCACTAAAGATTGGACTCTTAAACACTATAATAAGCATATAAAGTGCTTAAACTTGATTTTTATCTTAAGAACATAAAGAGGCATTTTATGAGACGTTAACGTAGAATAGTAACCTTAGCCATTAAGAGTTAAAAACCGAACACGTTGACAACCATTCGTTTTCTATAGGGATTCACTAAAAGAACTTTACCAAGACGCACCATTCGATCACTCAACCATCTTCACCGTGAAAGAAGATGTTAGACCCCATAATCCATAAAGTGTAAAAGTAATACAAAACAATAAGTGATGAAGAACCAGAAGACTGATGAAGACATCAAGGCAGAATTGACCAAGTCTGGAGAACAACCAGAGATGCGATGGAAAGAGCATCTTCATCACCCCTCTGGTCAACAACACTTAGAGTTTTCTTCAGCAATTCAACCAGAGCATACGATGAAGATTTGAAGATAAGGTTGATTCATCATCCCATGAAAGACAGCTGGAGATGACAAGTCGACAGCTGGATTTCAAGTTTATCTTAATATTATAGCTTATCAATAGTTTAGATAAACGTTATCTGTTAATAGAAGATTAGCTAAATAGTCTCACTATATAGTTATCTTCTAATTAGCTTACTAGTATAAATAGGTTATTAGACCTATTGTATAAAATGTCGCTTTTACGTTTTTCTTATTAATAAAGTGAAACATTTGACACTCAAGATTGTTCTTTAGTGTTCATAATTTATTCTTGAGTGTTCATCACTTTTTTCATTAAAACGCTATAATTTGGTTATTGTTAACTCTATTATTAGTGTTATTGAGAGATCTGGGATCAACAATTGGTATTAGAGCCAATTGATTGTTTTTCCAATCAAACGATCATCCAAAATCTCTCAATTTTTGTTTTTCTCTCTCTCTCACCAAAACGTAAAATCTCTCTTCTAAAAATTCTCAATGGCCAACTGGAATTATGCGTATAGTGTTGGCTCTCTAACCAAGCCTCCAACTCTTCGACGAGAAGAATATCCACAATGGAAGATAAGAATGGTGAACTTCTTGGAAGGAATGGACAGGAACCTCCTGCGATCTGTAATGGAGGGTCCTTACGTTCCACAAACTCTTGTCCCAAGAGTCCCATGAACAAACACCACAGTTGAAATTCATGCATACTACATGTCCAAGGATGAGAAGAATTGGGATAAAGACGACATAAAACGGGTAGAGACTGACAAGAAGGCTAAACGACTGATAATCATGGTCATACCCAATGAAATCTTCCAATCCCTCGATGCATGTTCCACAGCCAAGGAACTATGGGATGAACTGGAAAGCCAACTGGAAGGAGGGGCTAAAACGCAGAAAAATCATAGAGCACAATGTCTCAACGAATACACAAACTTCAAAGCCCTTCCTGATGAACCGATTCAGAAGACATACGATCATTTCAACACATTGACTAATCAATGTCGTCGACACGATATCTCCAGAACTAAGGAAGAAAACAATATTTTATTCCTAAAAAGTCTTGGCGATGATTGAACTCAGCTATCTATGTCCCTTCAAGCAAATCAGGACCTAGACGGCTGGTCACTTCATGATCTATATGGAACGCTTGCAGCACAAGAGAACGATATTATGAAGAAGAAGGTATCCATCGGTGGACCTCTCGCTCTTGTTGCCGATGAAAAGGAAATATCAAGGACCCCTGCCAGAGAACATAAGAAGAAAGGAAAGAAAGCACTGGTGGTAGAATCAGAATCTGAAGACGAAACTTCTGATTCAGATGATGAAATTAAAGCCTTTGCCAAATCTCTGGCCTTGATTACAAAGCAGTTCAAGAAAAATTTCATCAAGAAACCCTATGAATGAAAAGAATTCAAGAGCGAAAGGTACCAGTCATCCTATGAAAGGAAGCCATCTAAATTTCATCAGAGGGAAGATAGAAGAGATGGAAGAAAAAGAAAGAGAAGAAAGAAGAGAAGATAGAAGAGACGAGAGGAAGGAGGACAAGGATGGAAGGAAAAATGATTTCCGCTGCTTCAGGTGCGGAAAACTTGGTCATTTTTCCAAAGAATGCAGAGGACGATTGGTAAAGGATGCTGACTATTACAAGAACAAATACAATTATAATCCTAGACAGCGCAGCCGGATGGCCGAGAAAGAAAACTGGGTGTTTGATTCTTCATTAGATGATGAAGACAAAGCACTCATCTGTGTGATGGCCACGTCCAATACAGAATCTGCCTCCAACTCTGATGATCAGGTATGTGAGTCTACTTCTAATGAAACCAACTCTGCTCCATCTGAGCTAGAGTTAAGGGTGATAAAACTTTCAGAGGATTTCTTTAAGTTAAAAGAGAAATTAAATTTTGAAAAATCTGAAAGAATAATAGTGGAAAAAGAAGCAAGTTTCTACAAAAGAGAGACTGACATTCTAACCGAAGAAAAAGCAAAACTAGCTAAGGAAAAGACTCGCATCAGCACTCTTAAGAAATCAATTGCTCTTAAAGATTTCTTTCAAAAAGAACGGGAAATTCTTCACCAGAAGCTTCAAACCAATGAACTTCTGATGAAGAAGTACAAAGATGCCCAAGACATTTATGAAAAAATAAATGGTCAAATGGACAATCAAGCGATTGGATTCAATGAATTCGACCCCTTCATCGAATCAAAGAAATCCACCCTTGAATCCACCTTCAAACTTGGATTCATTAAAAAACCCAACTTTAACCCCAAAACCAAAAGCAAATTTTAAAAGAGTTAAAGTCGATGGAAAAACTATCGTTTTAAGACAGGATTTTGAGAATGTGGTATACGAGAACAGTACAAGTAAGAATTCTGATGGAAGAAATGACACCTCTAAATCAGAGACCGATGGAAACCCTATGGTCAAACCAGAGTCTCTGATTGTCAATTCCACCTCATCAGCAAGTACCATTGATGAAAAAGAGAATCCTAATGAGGAAACATCAGCCGATGAATCGATGAACCATCCAAGTAAAATTGAAAGTTCATCAAAGTCAGARTCGATGAAACTTCAAGCAGATCACTCTGAAGCATCAACCTCTGAACCCACATCTTCCACTTCAATTCACGCTAATTTTGATTTCGAGAAATCAGCAAGAGACTTTCTCAATTCTGAATCTGAAGAAGAGATAATTTGTGAATCTTCAAAGATCATTGAGAATAAGAAGACTCAAAACTTAAAACCCTCGATGAAATCTGGTATTCCTTCATCAATGAAATATTCAGACAAAGGAAAGGGAAAAATAAAAGATAGCAAATCTGCCAAAGATAACTCACAAGGCCCTAGTACATCCTTCAAGTTCATCAAGTTTACTCATGAGCAAAAATAGAAGTGGCTTGCCTCTGAGAAAACTAACCACCAGTTTTCCTCTCATTCAGCTGAAGAAAAGAAGACCTTCCTCAGGAGAAAAGAAGTAAAGCGAAAGACCTCTTCAAATTAAAAATCTGAACTAGATAGGAAGTTTGTAAAAACAACCGATGCTAGGACAGGATTTACTCCTGCATTTACTTCTTTGTTTCCATCGAATAAAAATAACGTTAGACATACAAATCCAAAGCATCGTCACTGTCAATGTTTAACTCTTTTACAAAACCTGAGGAATCACATGTTGACACATCACTGTCCCTTCTCCCAACACGTTTAACGATACAAAGTTAGAACCAATCAAAACGTGAAAAAGCCCAAACCCAAGGGCAAGGGAAATGCAAAAAACCCAAGCCTGCAAAGGCTAAGGGCGATAAAAAGAGTATGATATCCCCTACTAACGAATGAGGACCCATTATGAAATGGGTACCTAAATCCCCTTAATTTGTTTTGCAGGACCAGCATGTGCAACCATGGTACATGGACTCACGTTACTCCAAGCACATGACTGGTGACAAAAGTCAGCTGTCCTTCTTCATTGAAAATTCTGGAGGCTCTATGACTTTTGGAGACAACAGCAAGGGTACTATCAAGGGATATGGCACTCTCATCAAAGGCAACATCTCTATCAACAAAGTGGTTATGTCGAAGGATTGAAGCACAACCTACTAAGCATAAGCAGTTCTGCGACAAGGGTCTTGAAGTCAGGTTTCGCAAAGGTTTCTGTATCATAGAAACGAAGCCCAGTCACACAATCATCAAGGAAAATAGAGAAGGAAATCTCTATCTTCTAGTTTTTGAGTCCTCCATGGGACAAGACACCCTTTGTCTTGTGTCTCATAAGAGCGATGAAAACTGGCTATGGCATCAGAAATTCTCACATCTCAACTTTGACGCACTACGAAAACTAGCCATACAGAAGTTGTTCAAAGGAATTTCGGATCTCAAATTCAAAAAAGATCATCTTTGCTCAACCTGTGAGATGGGAAAGCTGAAATGGGCCTTACATAAAACCAATTTAGAAACCTCATGCACCAAGCCCTTGGACATGGTACATATAGACCTCTGTGGGCCTATATCAACTCAAAGTCTTTCTGGAAAGAAGTATATGTTAGTACTGGTCGATGAATACTCCGGATACACCTGTGTTGAATTTGTAAAGAGGAAATCAAATGTTCCAGACCTACTCATTGGAGTGATGAAAAGGCTCCAAGTCCTTCTACAACAAAAACTAATAATGGTTAGAAGCGACAATGGAACTGAATTGAAAAATTCCAGAATCGATGAATACCTCTTCAGCGAAGGCATTAGACAAAACTTCTCATCAGCAAGAACTCCACAACAAAATGGAGTGGTAGAGCGAAGGAACAGAACCCTAGTGCCAGCAGCAAGGACCATGCTTGCTTCAACGGAGTTACCCATCACATTCTAGGCTGAAGCTATTTCCACTGCATGCTTCACCCAGAATCGATCAATCATCAACAAGAGACACGAGAAGACACCTTATGAGCTCATCAACCAAAGAAGACCAAATGTCAAATATTTTCATGTCTTTGGATGCAAATGCTTTGTACTCAACGATAGAGAATATCTTGGCAAGTTCGACAAGAAAGCTGATGAAGGAATCTTTCTGGGCTATTGCCAAACCGCCAAAGCCTACAGAGTCTACATCAACAAGACAAGAATTATCATAAAAAGCATCAATGTGTCCTTTGATGATTCCACTCCTATGACTTCTTGACACAATAGTTCAGAACTCGGACTTCAAAGAAGAGCATCTGATTCATCACTTAGCAAACCCAATGAATCAGAGTTAGATCAATTATTTGAAGACATCTTCGATGAAGAAGTAAAATCTGGACATGTGCCAAATGTAAAATCTATCTCCAGAATCGATGAATGTCATACCCCGCTAAAGCGGAAACGCGAGGTGCAACAGGCAAGCGTGTCACATCGACGATTAATAGATAACAACATTAAGTTTTACATAATAAAGCGAGTTAAATTTTACAACCAAAATCTTATAAAATTCTTCATTTGCAAAAAAAAAACTTTTGATTCTAACTAAATCAGCTTTGACACAAGTATGCTCCCACTTGAGACAAATCTTACTTACCACCTGAAAAGCATGGAACAAAAACGAGTCAACTACAAAGAGTTGKTGAGCTCACGGGTTTTCATATGCATAAAACATTTCAATACATAAACCAAATATTTGTAAACTTATGCGAATCCTTTGCACTTAATAAATGTAAATCTTTCATGATGTATAACTTGAGACGCTACTGAGCCTTACCTGACCAACTTGCCCCATTAATTTACGAACAACCATAGGTAGCCTGTACACTACTTAGGTCCCACAGTTCGTAGAAGTACTAACTCAGCGGTGGTCCAAATTCCACATGCTTAGACAAGAAAACATAGGTAATGTGCACCCCATTTTGGGTGGGACTGTCAACATAATAGCGACTATCCACAATACCACGGCCCGGGGATGTACCCGAGTTAACAAGTAGCATTTACGGACGGGGACTTTTATTTTGAAAAATATACTCCCAAGCACATCAATTTAGTATTTATTCCAAGTGCAATATCAGTTGACAAAACAAAACATAGTAAACCCAACTAAGCAGTTCCTTAGTCTAGAGGTTGTAGACAAATAAACATACATAGTCTGCTTAATCACATGCTTTTCCCCAAAACAGTAAAAAAATATTTAAAAGTGGGGCCGTGAGAACTCACCCTTTTGCCAAGCTCTGCTAATAAAAAATACGATCCGGTCCCCACACGAGCGTAACGTTTCCCTATCAAAGAGGAATATCCAAAACCGTCACTTACGGGATTAAAACTACTTATGGGGATTAATAAGTGCTAAGTCCATAAGTGTCTACATATGTCCAACTTGATTATCTATAGTCCAAATATACATAATGCACATATGCTCGTTAATATAGTAATTTATACCGGAAGTAATGTTATAATCCAATAAATGATCAAAATTTATACAATCAAATAATTCCAAAATCTTATTTTTGGACATAAACTACTAGCACTAAAATGATCAATTTATAGAGACTTATAAAATGACATAGTTTCCTATCTTTTTATATGGGATATAGCACTATGTTATGGTCATTGTGACAAAATTTCATGCATTTTGGACATGCAATAATGATTCAAATAATTTATGCAATACAATGTCATAGTTGGTATGGCAGATTACACTATGCTAGTAAAATACTCATTTGAAGAGTTCTAGTAAGTGTTCTGCAGAAATTCAAGTTGGATTATAAACTTAACACCTAAATGAAACTTTTAAAATAAGAATCACTCATTTTAAATGAGTTAAGAGGAAGATATGGCACCATAAAGTTACATGCACACATCTGTCATTAGTTGACAGATTGAACACTTAACTTAATTAAATTGGTTAATGCCTCAAAACTTCATATTTTTTAGTGAAACTGGGTTCATATGAACCCTAACTCATTAAAGAACATTTCAGAAGAAGAATCATATACTAAGAGCAAGTAAATAAAGATATATTAGCATTCAAAATAGGAGTTACCTACTGATGGTTTCACAGTTTGCACACCTAAAGTTTTTTAGGTGTTTGGAGATCAAAACTCCATATTTTCATGTGATTCCACTTGCATGCAGACGATAACTCATATAGTTAACTCTCAAAGGAAGAATCATCCTTTTTCATCGAGTTTTGAAAGAGATATGGTCATTAGAACATGCATCTACAAATCTGTCAGTTTCGGACAGATTGCATACTCATTTTATTTTGAGTAGTTCAAACATCAAATCACCATATTTTTGAATGAAATCAGTGGCATTTGAAAGGTAACTCATTAGATTAACTTCCAGAAGAAAAATCAATGATTTTGAATGATTATTTAGAGAGTTATGGTTGTTTAAAATAGGGTTTACCTACTGAAAAACTTCCAAATACACATGCATCTTGATTTGAGTATTTGGGGAGTCAAAACTCAATGTTTTTGTGTGAGACCAATTGGATTAAAACCCCAACTCAATAAATAAATTTTTAGAAGAAGATTCATGATATTTGAACATATTATTTGCAAGAAATGGATGATTTATGCACATGCATAAAATCTGCCAGCACTTAAAATGCAAGAAAAAGTGGAGATGAAGTTGTTACCTTGATTGATGATGAGAAGGATGCAATATCTTCAAAATCCTTGCTATTTTGATGGAGAAATATGGTGATTTTTGGTTGATTATGAAGGATGATGAAGATGATCTAATGTGACTCTTGGGTTTAGATAGAGAGAGGGAGAGGGAGTTTCAAATTCTGAAATGAGATAATGAGTTGTCAGTTGAGAAAATATGGTATTTATATGTGGGTATTAGGAGGGGGGGGGGGGGCGGCGGCCATGGGAGCCCAAGCCCACAATAATAATAATTTTTTTTATAAACTTTAAGCCCAAATTTGTTAAAATGTCATTTCTCTCAATTTTGACATTTTTCTTCAAATTAAAAACCCATGTTGGTTAATTCCATTTGAATAAAAGTTTTATATTTAAAACTCTAAAACTTTATGTTTTATATAAATTGGGTATAAATTGGAGCATTTGGCACTACGGGTCGGAACCGGACTTGCTAAGCAACTACCGGAAACTCTAGAAATTTTTCGGTCAATCTAATCTAACTAACTCCTGATCTTATAAATTATCTTCAATAACACTAATATAAACTTAATAATAATCTGGAAGTTCAAATTTAACAGTTGTCACAATGAAGACCATGAAGTCTCCAATGCTAAAGGTACATCTCTTACTGAAACTCATGTTACTTCACCATCAACTTCTTCTGTGTCTTCAGATCACGATCAAGATCCAGAGTCTAACTCTGGAGATGATCTCCTCGAGTGGGAGCAAGCAGTTCCATCAGTCGATGAAGAGCTGCATCATGTTGCTTCAGAACCCCAATCTAGCACCAAGTAGACAAAAGATCACCCACACCACCAAATCATTGGTGATCCAACCTCTAATGTCAAGACGAGATCTGCCACTGCAAATGAATGTCTCTTCGCCAACTTTCTGAGCAGGATAGAACCAATGAATATTTCAGAAGCCTAACAAGACCCAAACTGGATAGACGCGATGCAAGAAGAATTACTCTAGTTTGCACGAAACAAGGTATTCTCTCTTATGCCTCTACCCAAAGGGAAGGCAGCCATAGGAACCAAATGGGTCTTCTGAAACAAGAAGGACGAAGATGGCATCGTAATAAGGAACAAACCCAGGCATGTTGCCAAAGCCCATCTGCAACTAGAGCCTCTTGATTCATTGTCTTTGGAACCAGAGCCCTCTGGTCTCAAAGATCGATTCATATGCATATCCATTTGTATACTTAGCCATATTTCATACATCTTTCCATCATCCTTCACAACTAGAGCCTCTGGTTGTATAGATCAGAGCCTTTGGTTGTATAGATCAGAGCCTCTGGTTGTATAGATCAGAGCCTCTGGTCACCACAATCATCCTTATCATTGGTTCTAGGGGGAGTTTTTAAAACTCAACCAATATACATGCATCATTTGAGGGGGAGCTATTCATTCATCATGAATACCCATTGCATACATATGTATTTTTTCATACCAGAGCCTCTGGTTCCACTATCTAGAGCCTCTGGACATCTAAATGGTACATAATAAACCGAGTATCAAACCAAAGCTCCTCTGGTCCTACATAATGGATTGCCCATGCATAAATAGAGCCTATGGTTTGTCATCCAAGGCTTCTTAATCATGCAATCCAATATTCCATTGATGAATTCCTTCATCGACATCCAACCAGACCACCTCTGGTTCCCCATAAAATGAGTTCTGTTCAACCAGAACTCCTCTGTTTACAAGACAAAATCATTTTCATCAATAAACCCATCTTAATTGAAATTTTTTTATGATTATATGAAATTGCAGCTTTTGTGACTAAAAACTGTACAACATGGGTTTTTAGAAGACCAAAACTCCGTTATTTGTATTAATCTTACAATTAGATGGAATTTTTTTTAAATCGTTTTTGGATAAATATTTAACGATATATTTTTTGAAATAACTTCTTATTTCAAATAATCCATACGTCATCCTCACACGCGCCTGACACCATATACAGCCTGTTCCCCATAAACCCTTTCAAATTTCCCTTCCCTAACCCCGCCTTGACACGTGTCCTCCAACATTAATGACATGTACAATCAAGACGACTCACGATCTCCAAATCAAATCGTCTATTACCCAACCGCCTCTACTTTTTAATGATTATTTCAATATAATAATCAAGAAACCGTTTCCCATTCCCACTCCCCCACCGCACCCCTACACCCCACCCTCACCTATAGATACCTTTCTTCTACCTCCATTTCCTCTTTACGCTTCCTTAAACCTGCAAATAGCTTTTGAAGAACGATTCTACCTGCAACTTCCTAAGCAATGGCCTCCTCCGCCTCCCACGAGTAAAACAACAACGACAGCCGCATTCAAGCCACCGGCGCCGATAGCCGCACAATCGTTTTCCTTCCAATGAAGCCAAACAACCACGCCATTGAACTGAGAAACACCCTATTCGACGACAGGTTTGCTGTCATGATCGAGTTCTTCAAGAACTGCATTCTACTACCAGCATTGACCCTTGCTGACACTGGCGTACCACTAAAGTACGTCCAACAGTACTGGCAAACCTGTAAATTCCACCCTGACAGCCGTGGAATAATGGGGGACATGGATGCTCCAAATGATATGATATGCTCGCTCAAAATTTTGCAGGCTAAAGTATCTCGAGTTTTGTGCATTCCCACTCGTCGAGAGCTTGGCATTGCCGAATATGACGAACCACCCACCACCGACGACATACTATGCTTCATTAAGATGCTAGGTTACAATCGTGACCTACGCAACGTCTCCGACTTCAAATGCCAATTCCTCCCGCAAATGTGGAACATGTTCCTCTTAATCCTGAACAGGGCTCTCGCATGCAAGCTAGGGTCATTGGACCAAGGAAACATCAATATAATGACGATCATGTACGGGCTGTTCTTCAACCTCAACCTTGACTATGCCTTTCTCATATACAATAAGATCCACTCGGCGGTAGTCAAGAAATGCAAACTCCAGGCTACTGGCAAGCCCTTATCTGCTGTTCTATTTCCTCGTTTTCTAGCCCTCTTCATAGGGGACGCAATGAGGAAACATGGTCTACCTGCTGAAGAACCGTTCACTCCTGTCTTGAAAATGCAAGGCCATCGACCCACCCTATCGAAGAAGGGTTACATCATCAACTAGCCACTCTCAAGGGCCATGCTCAATGTCATTCCATCGACATCTGAGATCCGCCGAACTTATGAACGCTCTCTGCTGTCCCAGGAACCGAGGACAGGTACCCCATAGAGACTAGAGCCTTCCCCAGAACCAAGCGAGGGAGCACAAGAGGCATTTTCATCGGATGATGATGATGATGACACTCATCGTGCCTCCCCCGGCCCTACTCAAACAATTCCTCCACCCACTTCTCAAAGGGCAACCACCACATCTACCCCTGGCGATCAAAGCCAAAGGGGTATTGAACAAGGACGACCCAGTCCAATCCCTACCCAAGCCAGCTATCCAGAGGCCATTCTTCGGGCCTCTGGAGATGAATCAGTTGAGGAACCGCACATTCCATCACCCCTCCCCCAACAGAGAGGTGATGAAGAAATAAGAGGCCCTTCGCCTCAAGGCTCGACACAACCTATCACACACAGAAGCATGTGTTGCTTCTAACATTGGTACACCCCAAGATCGTTCAGAGCGATCTGCCTTTCCTGCACATCCACCTTTGATATTTGATCTACCGAAGGGGACACATATTCGCTTCACTTACTTGGTCTCTGAAGCCGAGGAAGAGGAATCCGATGCATCAACATCACGAGATAGCTCATCACTTGAGGGCTATCAAGGAAATGATGGAAGTCCTTCACGGCCTACATTTTCACAAGGCAATGAAGGCGCCTTAGGAGCAGAGGCTCAACCTGCAGCATCCGTTGCTGCAGGGGTTACCCCCATAGCCGACCTGGTCACAAAGGCCGAGTTCCAAGCCTTTGTTGCCTCAGTTCAACGGTCCTTGGAAGACCTTAAACTCATCATACAAGGGATTGTTGACAACCCACCTTCAACCAATAACACCACCCTTCAACAATCCCTTGCCATCCTTCAACGACACCTCTTCCAACTTGAACCCCAAACACGAGACAAAACAACACGTCTCCAAATGCTCCAGCAAACCATCACCCAACACCACAACAGTGCCTCTTCCCTTGCCACACAAAGAAACCAAATCCTCATTTACTCCGTCGCCACGCTCACGGCCCTGGCGACTGAGGCCGATGAGAACCATACCTACATAACCACCCAGCTAAATACTATCCTCCAAAACCTTAACACCCTAGCAACCACCATCATCTCCCAAATTCCTCACTATGCGCCACCTCAAACCACTTCATTAATCGATGAAACCCTTGCCTCTCTTACCCAACAAATGGCCACCATACAAACCACCCTCACCCAACTCCCCGCCACAATACTAGCCCACATCCCTCAGCCTACTCCACCCCCACCTCCCTCTACAGGCACATCCTTCGATGCAGCCTTCTCCTTATTCATTGCAGAGGTGAAAAATCTCATTGCCAACCTTCCCATACCTCCATCTACATCCACCACCACCTTCGTGCCACCACAAGCTTCATCAACAAGCACGGAGTTCGCTACCAGAGCCGATCTAAGGGCTCTGTCCAAGGCACTTGTCTCATCCTTCAATGAGATAAGTGCAAAATTCGTCCATCGTGCTATTCAACCGACCAGGGTTCTCTCCCAGAACCTTGCTGATGAACAAAGGTGCACCACCTCTCTCCTTCTCACGATGGAGGAGAGCCGAAGACAAGCATCCCTGAAGGCATATCTTGCGTGCTTCTGGAAAGAGAAAAAGAAGAAGAGGAGCAGAGCTTCGTGCTCCAGCAGCCGCCCACAAAAGAGGCCACGCCATGAGGACCCATACCCCGATGAACAAGGTCTTGGACCTCATGAGGGGGAGAATCATGCCACAGCTGCCCAACAAATGGAATCCGGTGTACCAACACCACCACCACAAACACAAGAACAACCACCACCCACAACCGAAGGAACCCAAGCGAGGGAACCAGAGGCTCATCCCTCTAAAGATGTACAAAATATACATGTTCCCCTTGCTACTACCCAAGAACCCATCGTGTTGAGTTCCTCAACCGATGAAAATCCAACCACCCCACCAGCAGAAACAAACCAACCTTTTACTCCATCACCCACACCAAACCTACCATTAACCCCATCACCAACTCCTCGCGAATCACAACCTTTCATCATCCTATCCGAAGAACCCGAACATACACACATCCAACCTTCACCTCAACATCCTCAACCCTAGACACAACCCGATGAACCTTTACCACCCAAAAAAAGCCAACCCAAGAAAACCCCTTGCCAACCGATACACAACCCTTTACCCATACACAACCCTCTACCCATACACAAACCCCAACCAATACACAACCCATCACCCAAACTCGAACCCCAATCGAACCAACCACCGTGCAAGAGGACATTCCCTCTTCGTCAAGGCAACCTCCGCAGAGCCTAGTTGATGAAATAATCCAGAACATGGAGTCGCTGCGGAGACGTCCTGAGCTACCACCCAGGAAACCTATAATGATGGAAAATATCCATCAATACTTATATCATGACCGCGATGAAAGTTTGTTAAACCCCATAATTTATAAAGTGAAAAAGTAATGAAAAACAATAAGTGATGAAGAACCAGAAGACCGATGAAGACATCAAGGCAKAATTGACTAAGTCTGGAGCACAACCAGAGGACCGATGGACGACCAAGGATGCGATGGAAAGATCATCTTCATCGAACCTCTAGTCAACTACACTTAGAGTATTATCCAGCAATTCATCCAGAAGCATGCGATGAAGACTTACAGATAAGGATGATCCATCATACCATGAATGACAGCTGGAGATGACAAGTCAACAGCTAGATTTTGAGTTTATCTTAATTACTAAAGCTTATCCATAGTTTAGATAAACGTTATCTGTTAATAGAAGATTARCTAAAAAGTCTCATTAGATAGTTATCTTCTTATTAGTATAAATAGGTGATTAGGCCTATTGTAAAAAGATTTGTTTTTACATTTTTCTTATTAATAAAGTGAAATCTTTGACGCTCGAGATTGTTCTTAATTGTTCAAAATTTCTTCTTGAGTGTTCATCACTTTGTTCATCAAATCACTATAATTTGGTTATTATTAACTACATTATTAGTGTTATTGATATATCTGGGATCAACAATTGGTATAAGAGCCGATTGATTAATTTTCAAATCAAAACGATCAAACAAAAATCTCTCAATTTTTGATATTCTTTCTCGTCAAAACATTAAGCATTCTCTTCAAAATTCTCAATGGCCAACTGCAATTCTGCATATAGTGTTGGCTCTTTCACCAAGCCTCAAACTCTTCAACGAGAAGAATATCCACAATGGAAGATCATAATGGTGAATTTCTTGGAAGAAATGGACAGGAGCCTCCTGCGATCTGTAATGGAGGGTTCTCATATTTCATAAACTCTTGTCCCTAAGAGTTCCAGGAACAAACGCCACGGCTGAAATTCCTGCCAACTATATGCCCAAGGATGAGAAGAATTGGGATGAAGATGACATGAAAAAAAGTAGAAACAGACAAGAAGGCCAAACGATTGATAATCATGGCCATACCCAATGAAATCTTCCAATCCCTCGACGCATGTTCCACAGCCAAGGAACTATGGAATGAACTGGCAAGCCAACTAGAAGGAGGAGCAAAAACGAAGAAAAATCGTAGAGCACAATATCCCAACGAATATACTAATTTCAAGGCCCTTCTTGATGAACCGATACAGAAAACATATGATCGTTTTAACACATTGATCAATCAATGTTGTCGAAACGATATCTCCAGAACTAAGGAAGAAAACAATGTTTTATTCCTAAAAAGTCTCGGTGATGAATGGACTCAACTGTCTATGTCCCTTCAAGCAAACCAGGACCTAGACAGCTGGTCACTTCATGATCTGTATGGAACGCTTGCAGCACAAGAGAATGATATAATGAAAAAGAAGGTTTTCGTTGGTGGACCTCTTGCCCTTGCTGCCGATGAAAAGGAAAAATCGAGGACCTCAACCAAAGAACATAAAAGAAAAGCAAGAAAGCATTGGTGGTAGAATCAGAATCTGAAGAAGAAACTTCTGAATCAGATGATGAAATTAAAGCTTTTGCCAAATCTTTGGCCTTGATCA
>NW_020201898.1:32661-45382 GCF_001531365.2 Cynara cardunculus var. scolymus
AACATTGAAAAATCTGAAAGATTAAAAGCGGAAAAAGAAGCAAGTTTCTACAAAAGAGAAACTGACCTTGTAACCGAAGAAAAAGTTGAACTTGCAAAGGAAAAGACTCGCATCAGCACACTTAAGAAATCAGAGGAAGATAAACTTCTGGAATTGAACAAACGAATAACTAAGGCCTAGAAAAGAAAACAAAGGCCTTAAGAGAATCCGAGGCAGAAAGACTAAATTCAGTAGCTTTTAAAGATTTCTTTCAAAAAGAACGGGAAATTCTTCACAAGAAGCTTCAAACCAATGAACTTCTGATGAAAACGTATAAAGATGCCCAAGACGTTTATGAAAAATTAAATGGTCAAACGGACACTCAAGGAATTGGATTCAATGAATTGGACTCTTTCATCGAATCAAATAAATCCACCCTTGAATCCACTTTCAAACTTGGATGCATTCAAAAACCCGACTTTACTCCAAAACCAAAAGCAAATTTTAAAAGAGTTAAAGTCGATGGAAAAATTGTCGTTTCAAGACAGAACTTTGAAAATGTGGTATACGAGAACAATACGATTAAGAATTCTGATGGAAGAAACGACACCTCTCAATCAGAAACCGATGGAAATCCTATGGTTAAACCAGAATCTCTGATTGTCAATTCCTCTCCATCAACAAGTACTGTTGATGAAAAAGAGAATCCAAATGAGGAACCATCAGCTGATGAATCGATGAACAACCCAAGTAAAATTGCAAGTTCATCGAAGTCAGAATCGATGAAACCTCAAACAGATCACTCTGAAGCATCAACCTCTGAACCCACATCTTCTAATTCAATCAATGCTGATTTTGATTTTGAGAAATCCGCAAAAGACTTTCTTGATTCTGAATCTAAAGAAGAGATAGGTTGTGAATCATCAAAGATCATTGAGGATAAGAGGAATCACAACTCAAAACCCTCAATGAAATCTGGTATTCCTTCATCGATGAAAACTTCAGACATAGAAAAGAGAAAACTGAATGATATTAAATCTGCCAAAGATAACTCAAAAGGCCCTAGTACATCCTTCAGGTTCATCAAGTTTACTCGTGAGCAAAAACAGAAGTGGCCTGCCTCTGAGAATATTAATCACTACTTTTCTTTCCATCCAGCTGAAGAAAAGCAGACCTTCCTCAGGAGAAAAGAAGTAAAGCCAAAGACCTTTCCAAATAAAAAATCGGAACTAGATAGGAAGTTTGTAAAAAAAACCGATGCTAGGACAAGACTTACACCTAGATTTACTTCTTTCATTACATCGAATAAAAAGAACGTTAGACATACAGATCCAAAGCATCATCATTGTCAATGTTTAACCCTTTTACAAAACCTGAGGAATCACATGTTGACACATCACTGTCCCTTTTCACAACACGTTTATCGATACAAAGTTAAAACCAATGAAAACGTGAAAAAGTCCAAACCCAAGGGCAAGGGAAAGGCAAATAAACCCAAACCTGCAAAGGCTAAGGGCGATGAAAAGAGTGTGAAATCCCCTACTAATAAACGAGGACCCATTATGAAATGGGTACCTAAAACCCCTTAATTTATCTTGCAGTACCAGCATGTGCAACCATGGTATACGGACTCCGGTTGCTCTAGGCACATGACTGGTGATAAAAGTCAACTGTCCTCCTTTATCGAAAAATCTGGAGGATCTGTGACTTTTGGAGACAACAGCAAGGGCACTATCAAAGGATATGGCACTCTCATCAAAGGCAACATCTCCATCAGCAAAGTGGCTTATGTCGAAGGATTGAAGCACAACCTAYTAAGCATAAGCCAGTTCTGCGACAAGGGTCTTGAAGTCAGGTTTCACAAAGGTTTCTGGATAATAGAAAGGATGCTCGGACAAACAATCATCAAAGCAAAGATAGAAGGAAATCTCTATCTTCTAGATTTTGAGTCCTCAATGGAACAAGACACCCTTTGTCTGGTTTCCCATAAGAGCGATGAAAATTGGCTATGGCATCAGAAATTCTCACACCTCAACTTTGATGCACTACAAAAACTAGCCACACAGAAGTTGGTCAAGGGAATTCCGGATCTCAAATTCGAAAAAGATCATCTTTGCTCAACCTGTGAGATGGGAAAGTTAAAACGGGCCTCACATAAAACTAAGTCAGAAACCTCCTGCACTAAGCCCTTGGACATGATTCACATAGACCTCTGTGGGCCTATATCAACCCAAAGTCTCTCTGGAAAAAAGTATATGCTAGGATTGGTCGATGAATACTCCAGATACACTTGGGTTGAATTTGTAAAGAAGATATCAAACGTTCCAGACCTACTCATTGGAGTGATGAAAAGGCTTCAAGTCCTTCTACAACAAAACTAGTGAAGGTTAGAAGCGATAATGGAACTGAATTCAAAAATGATAAAATTGATGACTATCTCTTCAGTGAAGCCATTACACAAAACTTCTCATCTGCAAGAACTCCACAACAAAATGGAGTGGTAGAGCGAAGGAATCGAACCTTAGTGGAAACAGCAAGGACCATGCTTGCTTCATCGGAGTTACCCATCACATTCTGGGCTGAAGCTATTTCAACTGCATGCTTCACACAAAATCGATCAATCATTAACAAGAGACACTAGAAGACACCTTATGAGCTCATCAACCACAAAAGACCAAATGTCAAATATTTTCATGTCTTTGGTTACAAATGCTTTGTACTCAACGATAGAGAATATCTTGGCAAGTTTACAAGAAAGCTGATGAAGGAATCCTTTTGGGCTATTCTCAAACCGCCAAAGCCTACAAAGTCTACATCAAAGGGACAAATATCGTCATCGAAAGCATCAATGTGTCCTTTGATGATTCCACATCAATGACTTCTAGATACAACAGTTCAGAACTCGGACTTCAAAGAAGAGCATCTGATTCATCAATTGGCAAACCCAATGAATCAGAGTTAGCTCAATTATTTGAAGACATCTTCGATGAAGAAATAATCTCTGGAAATGTGCCCACTGCAAAATCTAACTCCAGAATCGATGAAGATCATGAAGTCTCTAATGCTAAAGATACAACTCTAACAGAAACTCATGTTACTTCACTATCTACTTCTTCTGTGTCTTCAGATCACGATCAAGATCTTGAATCTAACTCTGGAGAAGATCTCGTCGAGGGGGAGCAAGCAGTTCCATCAGTCGATGACGAGCTGCATCCTGTTGCTCCAGAACCTCAATCAAGCACCAAGTGGACAAAAGATCACCCACACCACCAAATCATTGGTGATCCAACCTCTGGTCTCAAAACGAGATATGCCACAACAAATAAATGCCTCTTCGCCAACTTTCTGAGCATTATAGAACCAAAGAAGATTTCGAAAGCCCTACAAGACCCAAACTGGATAGATGCAATGCAAGATGAATTACTCCAGTTTGAACAAAACAAAGTATGGTCCCTTATGCCTGTACCGAAAGGGAAGATGGCCATAGGAACCAGTGGGTCTTCCGGAACAAGAAGGACGAAGATGGCATCGTAATTAAAAACAAAGCCAGGCTTGTTGCCAAAGGCTACCGCCAGGAAGAACAGATTGATTATGATGAAACATTTTCTCCTGTTGCAAGACTTGAAGCCATCAGAATGTTCCTAGCCTACGCCGCTCACAAAGGCTTTAAGGTCTATCAGATGGATGTCAAGTCTGCCTTCCTCAACGGCAAACTTCAAGAAGAAGTCTACGTGCAGCAGCCTCCTGGGTTCAAAGATCCAAAACATCCAGCCTATGTCTACTTTCTGGATAAAGCCCTCAATGGGCTGAAGCAAGCACCCAGGGCCTGGTATGAAAATCTATCTACCTTTCTAATCAACAACGGTTTCAAAAAAGGTACAATCGATACAACCCTCTTTCTCAAAAAACATAAAAGTGACATCTTACTTGTTCTAATATATGTGGACGACATCATATTTGGTTCTACAAATGCAAAACATTKCRAAAAATTCTCAGAGTTGATGAAAAGTAAATTTGAGATGAGTATGATGGGAGAACTAAGCTTCTTCCTTGGTCTTCAAATCAAACAAACTTCAGAAGGAATTTTCACCAATCAGTCCAAATATTTGACTGACCTTCTGAAGAAATACTCTCTCTCAAAATCATCATCGCTGAGAACACCTATGGCTACAGGAGCTAAGCTGTTTGCTGATCAATCAAGCAAACCTGTGGATGTAACAACCTACAGAGGCATGATTGGATCACTCCTGTATCTAACTGCTAGTAGACCAAATATAATGTTTGCCACATGTCTTTGTGCAGGATATCAATCAAATCCTAAAGAATCGCATCTCTCTGTAGTCAAGAGGATCTTTCGATACCTTAAGGGAACTCCATCATTGGGTCTCTGGTATCCAAAGAACTCTGGCTTTCATCTAATAGCCTACACAGATGCAGATCATGTAAGTTGCAAGCTTGATAGAAAGAGCACGTCTGGAAGCTGTCAACTCTTGGGGGACAAGCTAGTAAGTTGGACATCCATAAAACAAAATTGTGTCTCAACATGCATAGTAGAAGCAGAGTATGTTGGTGCTGCTAGTTGGTGTTCACAAGTTCTCTGCATGAAGACTCAGCTTAAGGACTATGGCTTCCATTATGACAAAATCCTTATCCTCTGTGACTCCAAGAGTGCCATAGCAATCTCTGCAAATCCAGTGCAGCATTCCAAGACCAAGGACATCGATGTAAGGTACCATTTTTTGAAAGACAATATTGAAAAAGGTAAGATAGAAATGTATTTTGTTCCAACTGAGATTCAACTTGCTGACATTTTCACACAAGCTCTTGATGAGAAAAGATTTTTATTCCTAGTCAGCAAGATGGGTATGCTGAATCTCACCACTTAAAGTCACTCATTAGCTTGTAACAAGAGATCTTCAATATCTTATGGTTATGCCTATAAGTGATATATAAAATTTTAGTCATAAAGACCAAAGCCTCTGGCAATTTAGATTTACTTCAAGTAATTTTTGGCAAACAATCTCTATCACCTTTGGAACCAGAACCCCTCTAGTCCAAAGCAAATACTTGGTAATTTCTACCAAGTATTCTCTTACTCACCAGAGCCTCTGGTTATATAGACCAGACCCTTTGGAATCCAATTCCTTGAGTCTACATCCTATTGTGTCTCAATCTTGGATTTAGGCATTCATTCATTTCATCTCCTCATTTTTCTTTATCCTTTGGACCTAGAACCCCTCTGGTCTAAGGCATATACTTAGTTTTCATTCACTAAGTATTCCGTTCCCACCCAGAGCCTCTGGTTCCAAAGACCAGAGCCTTTGGTTTCTAATTCCTTTGAAACCAGCACTATCAAGTTCCCATCTATGACTTGGTATACACCTCACCGTTCTATACCATACCAGAGCCTTTGGACTCATACTCTTTGTAACCAGAGCCCCTCTGGTCCCAAAGAATTTCCCCTCTTCTCCCTACATATGGACTTAACCATATTCTTTCATATTTCATTCCTTTGCTTTCATAACCAGAGCCTCTGGTTCTAAAGACCAGAGCCTCTAGATTCACAATCTTTGGAACCAGAGCTCCTCTGGTCTCAAAGGCTCATCCATCATATTCTTTCACAAACACTTAACCATTTTCAAATACCCATTTTATTTTCATTACAACCAGAGCCTCTGGTTCTAAAGACCAGAGCCTCTGGATTTGTTCTCTTTGAAACCAGAGCTCCTCTGGTCTCAAAGACCCTTTTATACACTTCCCTTCCACTTAGCGACCTTTCATACATTCATCATCCTTCACAACCAGAGCCTCTGGTTGTATAGACCAGAGCCTCTGGTACCCCTAATTCTTCATTAATATTTGTTTGAGGTGGAGTCTTTGAAAACCTCAAAATCCTTACTCATGCATCATTTGAGGGGGAGCAACATGTTCTTCTTCACACTTAATTTTTTTTATATATGCATTTCTCATCCAAAGCCTCTAGTTCTACTATCTAGAACCTCTGGCCACCTAAATGCTACATATGTATTTAACTAGAGCCCCTCTGGTTCTATATAATGGATTAACAATGCTTATCTAGAGCCTCTGGTTTGTTATCCAATGCTTCTATATCATGCAATCCAACATTACATCCATGAACTCGTTCATCGATGTTAAACCAGAGCTCCTCTGGTTCCTCACCCAATGGGTCATGACCAACCAGAGCTCCTCTGGTTCCATGACAATAATTTAAATACAAAAACTCATCTTAATTGAAAATCATTTTCAAGATTATACAAAATTGCAGCTTTTGTGATTAAAACTATACAACATGGGTTTTTAGAAGACCAAAACTTTGTAATTAGTATTAATCTTACAATTAGATGGGATTTTAAATTCAAATTATTTTTGGGATATGTACACATCAAGATATTATTTGGAATAACTTTTTATTTCAAATAATTCATAACATCATCATACCACGCGCCTGACAACACATACAGCCTGTTCCCCATACACCCTTTCAGCTTTCCCCCTCCCTAACCCCGTCTTGACACGTGTCCATCAACATTAATGGCACGTACAATCAAGACGGCTCACGTTCTTCAAATCAAATCGKCAATACCCAAACCGCCAAAACTTTCCATGATTATTGTATTTTAATAATCAAGAAACCGTTTCCCTTCCACCCACCACCCCCACCCCACTCCCTCACCATATTCCCGCCTATAAATACCTTTCTTCCTCATCCATCTTCTCTTTAAGCTTCCATAAACCTACAACTATATTTTGATGAACAAAAAAAAAACAAAACCTGCAACTTCCCCAACAATGGCCTCCTCCGCCTCCCACGACTCGAACAACAATGACAGTAGAGTCCAATCCACCGGTACCGATAGCCGCGCTATTGTCTTCCTACCCATGAAGCCAAACAACCACGCTATCGAACTCCGAAACACACTGTTTGACGAACAATTTGCAGTTATGATCCAGTTTTTCAAGAACTGCATTCTTCTTCCCGCCCACACTCTTGCTGACAACGGCGTACCCATAAAGTACGTCCAGCAATATTGGCAAACGTGTGAGTTTGGCCCAGAAAGCCACAGAATAATCAGGGACATGGACGCCCCTAATGATATGATATGCTCGCTCAAAATATTACGGGCTAACGTTTCTCGGGTTCTGTGCATTCCCACTCGACGGGAACTTGGAATTGAACAATATGACGAACCACCAACCACTGACGACATCCTCTGCTTCGTGAAGATGCTAGGTTACAATCGTGACCTATGCAACGTAACGTATCAGAATTCAAACGCCAATTCCGCCCGCCGATGTGGCACATATTCTTCTCCATCCTTAATAGAGCTCTCACATGCAAACTGGGCTCATTGGACCAAGAGAACATCAACATCATGACTATCATGTGTGGGTTGTTCTTCAACCTGAACCTCGACTATGCCTTCCTCATCTACAACGAGATTCATTCGGCAGTGGTCAAAAAATGTAAACTCCAAGCCGCTGACAAGCCTCTCTCTGCAGTTCTCTTCCCTCGCTTCCTCGCCCTCTTCATTGGGGACGCAATGAGGAAGCATGGCCTACCAGCTGAGGAGCCGTTCACCCCCGTCTACAAGATGCATGGACATCGCCCAACCCTCTCAAAGGAGGGTTACAGCATCAACTGTCCACTATCTAGGGCTATGCTTAATGTCATTCCATCGACATCTGAGATACGCTAGGCTTATAAATGCTCTATGTTGTCTCAGGAACCGAGGGCAGCTACCCCTGTGCGATTACAACCGTCCCCCAAACCAAGCGAGGGAGCACATGAGACATCTTCATCGGATGATGATAATGATGATGATGATGCTACTCATCGTGCCTCCCCGACCCTACTCATACAATTCCTCCCCCACTACCCAAAGGGCAACCACATCATCTACCTCTGGTAATCAAAGCCACAGGGGTATTGAACAAGGATGACCCAGTCCATTCCCAACCCCAGCCAGCCATCCAGAGGCCATTCTTCGGGCCTCTGGAGATGTAAAAGCCGAGGAACCACATTTTCCATCACCCCTCTCTCAACAGAGAGGTGATGAAGATATAAGAGCCCCTTCGCCTTAGGGCTCGACACATCCCATCACACACACAGAAGCATGTGTTGCTTCTGATATTGAACCCCAAGATCGTTCAAAGCGATCTTCCTTTCATACATATCCCCTTCGATATTTGATCTACCGAAGGGGACACACATTCGTTTCACTTACTCGGCCTCTGAAGCCGAGGAAGAGCAAGCTGATGTCGAAACATCACGAGATAGCTCCTCTCTTGAGGGCTATAAAGGACGTGATGGAAGTCCTTCTAGGCCTACCTTCTCACAAGGCCAAGAAGGCGCCTCCGGAGCAGAGGCCCAACCTGCAACATCTGTTGCTGCAGGGGTTACCCCACATGCAGACTTGGTCACAAAGGTCGAGTTCCAAGCCTTTGTCGATACAGTGATGTGGTCCTTGGAAGACCTTAAACTCATCATACAAGGAATTGTTGACAACTAACCCTCCACCGATAACTCTGATCTCCAACAATCCCTTGCAATCCTGCAACACCACCTCTCCCAAATTGAAATCCAAACCCAAGCCAATACCACCCGCCTTCAAATGCTCCAACAAACCCTCACCCAACATCACAACACCACAACACCACATCCTCCCTTGCCACCCAACGACACCAAATCCTCATATAATACATCGCAACCCTCACGGCCCAGGCAACTAAGGCTGATGAAAACCTTACATATATCATCACCCAACTTCAAACCATCCTTCAAACCCTTAACTCCCTACCCACAACCATCATCTCCCAAATTCCTCATCAAGCCCCACCTCMATCCACCTTATCCATCGATGATACCCTTGCCAACCTCACCAACCAAATGGCCTCCATCCAAACCACCCTTACCCAACTACCCACCACTACCCTAGCCCAAATAACCCAACCTACTCCTCCACCCCAACCTCCCTCTACAGGCCCATCCTTTGATGAACCTTCTCCTCATTCACTACAGAGGTGAGAGACCTCATCACCAACCTTCCCATCCGTCCATATACATCCACCACCACCTCCATACCACCACAAGCCTCATCCTCCTCCATCGAGTTCGCAACCAAAACTGACCTACGGGATCTGTCCAAGGTGCTAGTCTCATCTTTCAATGAGATTAGTGTCAAATTCATTCATCGGGCCATCGATCCAACAAGGGTTCTCTCACAGAACCTGGCAGATGAACAACAATGCACCACCTCTTTCCTCTAAACAATGAAGGCGAGCCAAAGACAAGCAGCCCTGAAGGCGTATCTTGCGTCCTTCAGGAAGGACAAAAAGAAGAAGAGGAACAGAGCCTCTTGCTCCAGCAGCCGCCAACACAAAAGGCCAAGGCATGAAGACCAAGACCCCGATGATTAAGGTCTTGGACCTCATGAGGGGGAGATAGAGGCCGCGGCTGCACAGAATACAAAATTTGCTGCACCACCATCACCATCACCACAAACTTAACCACCACCCTCAACCGTAGGAACCCAAGGAAGGGAACCAGAGGCTCTACCCTTTGAAGATGTACAATATGTACATGTTCCCTTCGCTTCAACCCTAGAACCCATCGTGTTGACTTCCTCAACCGGTGAAGAGCCAATCACCCCACCAACGGAAATAAACCAACCTTCATCACCCACACTAAACTTACCTTTAACACCTTCACCAACCCCTCGCACCATAGAACCCTTCTCCTTATCCATACAACCAGAACCAACAATAATCCAACCTTTATAACCCCAACAACCACAAACCCAAAGAGAACCCCACGCACCAGAAACCACCCAAGCCGAACCCAATGAACCACAACCAATCCAAGCAGAACCAACTCAACAAGAAACCATACCCTCACCAACTTAGACACAACCCTCAACCCAACCACCCGTGGTGCATGCGAATACTCCCTCTTCATCAAGGCAACCTCCTCAGAGCCTGGTAGATGAGATTATACAGAGCATGGAATCGATGCAGAGATGTCCTGAATTGCCACCCAGGGAACCAATTATGATGGAAAACATCCATCAATACCTGTACGAAGACCACGATGACAGTTTGACCATCAACCCTCCGATCTTATCACATGAGTCCATGGACCTCTTACACCATAGATTCATTAGACAGACCACACAAACACCTCAGGCTATCTTCTCGAATGATGGGATAAGGAGGGTCATGGATCTGAAAGTAAGGATATTTGCCAATCGAACCATTCGATACATCGAGTTCACTATGGAGAGAGTACATGGGCAAGTTAGCGTGTTCAACGAAAATAACCTCATTAATATCAATCCATATGACTTGATTGAATTATATGCATACACGGCTCAAAGGCAGGACCACGATATCAGGTATGGAATGGCAAACCGAGCGGTAGTAAAAACGATGGAAACCCTGGTGAACCATAGAGCCAAGAGTGATTTTAAAATTGCTCTTTGGCTAGGCATTGAAAGGCTATCTTGTGCTCCACCAAACGAAGACTTCCAAGGCCTGCAGGAGAAAAGATCTGCCTCAGTCCTAACTCAGCCCAAACTTGGACTTGTTTACAAGAATGAGTTCAGGGTTAAAAAATTCTTTAGACTAACTGAGGCCTTCATGTATTCATCGGATACACTTGAATGGTTTCAGAAAGTCATTAGAGAAAGACTGGGTAGAAACCATGTGCCAAGAGAAGAAGGGAGTCTGCTCATTCATGGGATATCGACAGTCATCGGCTATCGAAGACTGCTCATGCGCTTCAGAGAAATATATCATGGTAGCTCATGATGAGTTGTTTTTTTTGTCTTGATGTCTTTTGATTCCAGTATTGTAAAAACTTCATCATCCAATGGAAATTTGGAATTTGATGTTTTTCTATTAGATTAGTCTCTCTTCTTCGCGGTTGTTTCTAGATTAGTCTATGTTTGTTATTTGATTACTTAGGGGGAAAACCCCATAATTCATAAAGTGAAAAAGTAATTAAAAACAATAAGTGATGAAGAACTAGAAGACCGATGAAGACATCAAGACAGAATTGACTAAGTCTGGAGCACAACCAGAGGACCGATGGACGACCAAGGATACGATGGAAAGAGCATCTTCATCGAACCTCTGGTCAACTACACTTAGAGTATTATCCAACAATTCATCCAGAAGCATGCGATGAAGACTTAAAGATAAGGATGATCCATCATACCATGAATGACAGCTGGAGATGACAAGTCAACAGCTAGATTTTGAGTTTATCTTAATTACTAAAGCTTATCCATAGTATAGATAAACGTTATCTGTTAATAGAAAATTAGCTAAAAAGTCTCATTAGATAGTTATCTTCTTAGTAGTATAAATAGGTGATTCGGCCTATTGTAAAAAAGAGTCGCTTTTATATTTTTCTTATTAATAAAGTGAAATCTTTGATGCTCAAGATTGTTCTTAATTGTTCATAATTTCTTCTTGAGTCTTCATCACTTTGTTCATCAAATCACTATAATTTGGTTATTATTAACTAGATTATTAGTGTTATTGAGAGATCTGGGATCAATAAAGTTTGACCCTCAATCCTCCGGTTCTATCGCCAGAATCCATGGACCTTCTACACCATAGGTTTATTAGAGAGACCACCCAGGCACCACATGCTGTCATCTCAAACGATACGATAAGGAGGGTTATGGACCTAAAAGTGAGGACCTTCGCCAACAGAGCCATAAGATACATCGAGTACACAGTGGAAAGAGCACATGGTCAAATCAGCGTGTTCAATGACAATGACCTGATCAACCTCAATCCCTATGACTTGATCAAACTTTATGCATACACGGCTCAGTGACAGGATCATGGCATCAGATTTACGATGGCGAGCAGAGCGGTTGTGAAGACAATGGAGACCTGGTAAAGCATCGAGCCAAGAGTGATTTTGAAATTGCTCTTCTCTTAGGCATCGAAAGACTCTCATGCGCTCCACCAAATGAAGAATTCTCTGGCCTGCAAAAGAAAAGATCTGCCTCTGTCTTAACTCAACCCGAGCTTAGACTTGTCTTCAAGAATGAGTTCGGGATAAAGAAATTCTTCAGATTGACTGAAGYCTTCAAGTATTCAACCGATACACTTGAGTGGTTTCAGAAGGTCATCAGAAAAAGACTTGGAAGATCTCATGTGCCAAGAGAAGATGTGTGACAATTCGTTACTTTGGGACTTCAGGTTAGTACCTTATGTCAAGATCTTTTATTTAGAACTAAGTCCTTCTAAGTTTTTAGCTTCGATGATTAGAGATCATCCTGTTTATTTCCCAAGACTAGTTCGATAGATCATGTCTCGACGGGTAGCTAACAAAACTAGTTTATGCAATGCCAAGTAGTCTTGAAGTATTTCACGTAAAATAAAGTCGATATTTTTTTAAGTCCCGTCCTTTTCTCAAATTTAAAAGTTCCAAAGTCCCATTTTATATTTGTTTGCCAATTAATTTAAAGAATGGTGTTTTAAATTTATTTTGTCCAAAATGTTTTGTTGCATTTATTGGGGTCTTTTACTTTGTAATTAGAAGTCTTTTGGGCTTGGGCCTTTAGAGGTCAGCCCATTCTTTTCCTTGAATCCACACATAAATACCCCCTCCCCTTTTGAAAGTCCTTTGCTTTTAAAACTTCCAGCTATTTCATCTCTTTCTTTCCAACCGATTCCATCTTCAAGCAAAACTTAAAGACTTTTG
>NW_020201899.1:0-11544 GCF_001531365.2 Cynara cardunculus var. scolymus
AGCAACTCACTAGTAGCCTCAAACGTAGTCAAAACTGACTGAAGTACACCACGACCATACAAACAATTCAACAGGACAGGGTTACAASTGTCAGGCTTTTCCAGTAGAATGCCATCAATAAAATCTATAACCTTACCCAGGTAGCGACACTTGGGTGACCAGGATGCCACTGATCCAGAAGGCTTTACATGACCTTCAAAGTTCATATGATCCAAAGTGATGGAAGCAAATGTAGAAGCCACTRATCTTGAAGYAGGGGTAACTGTCACCATGTCATCCCGTCTTCGAGAAGGAAGCAACATCACCTTCCCTAGCTCTTGAAACAAATGCATAATGTGCAAAGAGAGTGACCGCATCATATCACAACAAGAAGAATAATATGATCTTTGCTTGTCAGCTTCCTTYGGACYACTGGCACCTGCAGCATCTGAAGACCCAGATGGTTGTGATTGGTGACTGCCTCCAAGATGTAGGGCTGAAGGACCATCMGTGCTYTGTCGTTGCGAAAGACCAGARGCATGAGTGAGATCGCGATATAGAGTAATTAGATCAAAAAACTGYGACTCAAAACTCCATCCTGACATCCTTCTCCTAGGTATAGGATCAAGAAATTGCCTAAARGAATTGAAYCTTTGCTCYTCARATTCTGAAGTATTAGACTCCAAGTGTCGTGATCCGTYAGCAGAACCAGCACTGCCATCCTCAATTTCAAACTTGGCATCTTCAACTAGTGCAATCTGCCATAAAATCTCACGATGAGTGCGCCCAATATCCTCCAGRACATCCTTGCTATCATTTCCAAATTCTTGAAGCAATGCGGTAACCCATCGATTATCTTTCGAGGCAGCAAGAAACAAAAGAAATTCAACAAGGAAAAGTGAGGGAAAAACTCCAGCATCAGGAGTAACTCTGGGATCTAGCAGAAAGGATCCCGAAAGAGCACTGAATCCCATCAAAGTTGTCTTCAGATAATCCCGGAGAGCAGAACAGAAAGCACGTGCTAAAGGAGCAGAGTGATGTTGAGTGAAACTCTTAAAAACCATGGTGCTATGCAGAGCAATGGACATCCCTTCTGATGACTGGGTTATACTTGGTCGTAACAAAAGCTTYAGCAATGCTTCAATTCCTACCTTCTCAACAAACAATCGGCATGTTTCAGCATTCTCCATTGTTCGGTGTACTAACACCATCACATGAAAGATGCATAACTGGATAAACTGTTCATCACCAATTCCTTCTGAGGCTGAATCTGAGGCAACAACTAGACATKGACCTACATTTTCCTTGTCTTCGATGTCCATATCCATAGCATTGCTCTCATTAACTTTTCCCAATTGTCCTCTACCCTTGCAGTCCTCTATTGAAGCGATTTTATTAACGATCTCAATAATCATATCTACACCAGTACCTCTCAATGGAGAGACATGACGCAAAAGCTCCTCAACAGCATTTGCCAAAGGCACAATTCCATCATTCATTGCAAGTACATATTTCTTAGCAGTGAAAATATCAACCAGAAACCTTAAAGCTGAACCTTCTCTGACTGCCTCTAGGCCCTTGGTGTTGAGACAAATAGCCCCAATACCATTAGGAACACATGTAAGAGCTTTCGAAGAAGGCAGAATTCCAGCTTTCACCGACTCTAGAAACGCATCAGGAAGACCCAATTCCTCCAACACACCATAACAAGTGGGGTCTTTATGAATCATTTCACTCATAACAGTAACAGCTGCAGAATATATATCACCTCCAAACTTATCCACATTCTCAAAGATCATTGAGAGAGTGGCAGGCAAAGAAACATCATGAGCACCCTGAGGTCTTGTTGAATTTGCTGGAGCATAAGTAGCAGAACCAAGTGCCTTCAACAAAACCCTGATGAGCCGCTTCTGTGAATAAAGCCAATCAACATTAGTGCTTGAGGACTCCCCAATGCTCATTGAACTATCATCTCCTATTTCTGAACCAATCACCCTAACTACTTCTATCTGCAGTCTGTTAGTTAAAAGCTCTACTCCTCCCAAGTCTTTAAAGAGAGTGACGGCTGAATTGCTGTAGTCCATCAGCTTTTGCAGAGTCTTCACTGCTAAACAGACAAGATGCATRTGTGAAGGATCTGAGTCCTCTAAAAGAGGTAAAAATGTTGGGACCATTCCCGATCCCCGTATAACACTCCCAGAACTTGAYGTGGATATCACATGAAGCAAATAGAACTGGAGAAGTGCTTCAACAAAAGCAATAGATGATGGGTCGCTGGAGTTATTTAAAGAAGAAATCGCCCTTTGCAGCACATTAAGGAGRATCATGCGATTCCCCCCAGCAAAGCTGATGCTTGACCCACTCAAAATGCGTGCCCTCTCATGAGATGATGAATATGCCGCTAGCTGGGATCCAAGAGCATGCATTGCAAGTGTACGAATTGTTCCAGGTATAGTGTCTTCAGATTTCACTAGTCTTATTAACTCGTTTGTATATTCTGGCTCATTAGCAAAAAAAGACACCAGTTCATCATGAGAATCACTTGATTGAACAAGGACGATGAAGGCAAGAAGGCATATCTTGCTGTACAGCCTGCATATTCTAGAAGAKCGGAAGGCATGAGCATATCTAACCCTACTCAGCAACGAGAACCTATGCTCAGGAGGTATGATGTACTGCTCAATCAACATCTTCATCAAAGATATGTCATCCTCCTTATGCAAGTGAAGATTAGGAATGTGAATAATGCTCGTGCTGGTAGAAGTGATCATGTCACCACSATCACCTGTACTTGGGKTATTTGTACCATGCAACTCAAAGTAGAGGGTAGAACCCACACGGTTCTGAGAATTGTCACTTTCAGTTTGTACATCTGATGGGAACAAGCTTAGACCTTCATCTTGGGTTCTTTCATTTAACATAACACATGAATACAGTCCCAAACCCTCTTCCTTGCTTCCCCATCCTTGTGCTAATGACAAAAGACAACTGTTTATTGAACCACATCCTACCAGCTTCCCACTTGCATGAAGTTTTGAGGGATTTATTTTCACTAATGCTGAAAGAGTCTCCAAGGTTCCAATGAGAATATCAGGGTCTGTTGACGCAAGCAAGAGCTTGAAATGCTGAACAAACAAAGGTAACTTCAGAGGAGAATATATAAAGGCATTCAAAAAAATAAGAGCACAAATATGCCTTCCAATAAAGAAACAGCAAATGTACAGATATAAAACAGCAGTATATGGATAGGCAGCATATCATATTATGAACCAAAATAAAATTTCTTTATTCGACCATTTTCACCTTACCTCTAAACCATCGAAGGAACTTTTGTTGTGACAATTTTCTAAAATTATGTGCATCACACGCAGGATGTGGAGAACCGATTGCTTAGGGAAAGGAGTATCATCTTCTAGAGTATCTGCCAAAAGTAGGTCCTTCCTGCTAGACAAGTATGTCTTGAAGTATGTATCAAAATGCATAAACAGAGGCCTCCAATGATGAAAATTTCCCTGGAAACAATGGAAAAGGTAAGCAAACTACAGGATGTAAATTAATTCAAAAGATGATACAAGGTATTATCTTTATCACCTTGCCATACTCCCAGTGAAAACCAGAGAGAGGGATTGCTATGTCTTGCAATGGACACTGAATCACCTTGTCAATGAATGCTTTCACTTTTGGAGGCTGCAAAAAGAACAATGGCAGAGATTAATGTAGTTAAGACAAAAAGAGAAAAACATATAAGCAAATCAATAATTATTCTTGATCCCTTTTTACACATTACGAGAATAGAACAATATCCCCAAGTTATAAACATGAAAAAGTTAGGTGATAGAATCATCCTTGTGAAATGAAAGGCACCCGGCACCCGCAATATTTTCTCTACCTTCCTAATTGGTTAACATTTACCAGTTTTTATAATTTTCTTGTACTCAATGCACTAAATTATGTCAACCATGAACTGCAGACTCTATCCCTTAAAAAATATGAAGTTATACCTGAAGTATAAAGTTCAAGAAATGTGCCATGGCGCAGGTATACTTGGGTTTTTAACATGCAATCATCACTATTATATGAGACTATAAAGTTGCACCCTAGAAGAGAAAAAGACGTATTAACCTTTAAAACATCTCGTCTGTTAGAAGTATGCAACAACACATAATCTAAATTATCTAGGTTATATCTTCACATTATCTTGTATGATCTCTCCAAATTCTAAGTTTCTAACTTGGCATTGGAGGTTCACCACTTGGGACAAGCATTTCAACACCTCCTGGTGATGCAGGTCCAAAGATCCACCTACAGCCCACTTCTCGTGTTTTGGATAAGAACTATTGATTAATGAACTAAGAAGAGGGAAATAATAGAAAACGCACTGGAATGCCATGTGCCTGATTGTATGGCATTGTTATAATTCTCTTAATTGTCCATTGAGACGTTTCTAAAATAATTGATAATTTGCTCTAAGAGTTGATTGAACAAGCTTTTATACAGGGCTGCACTTTCTGTGATCCAATCACCTATCTAATACCTTGCTGATAAAATTGCCTTCTCCTAACATATCCCATTGTGAGCCCCATATAATCATATAGGAGTGTTAGAGTGAAAGCAAACGAAAAAGTTTCATGTTTCTCTTTATGTTGTTCTATCTAGTTCGGGATGACACCTGTGTCAATTGTGGAACTATATTATATATTCATGCTCATGGAATAAAAGAATGGCTCCTAAAATTTGTTCTGCTTTATCTGCACATCACCATTTCAAATCAAAGAACCCATTATGTGTTCAGTGAATCATCATCTTATGCTACAAAATTGAACAATATATGGACCACAGAACAGAATAGAATTAGGTAAGAAGAGGGTAACAAATATGTAGCTTTTATGATATAAACAAGATAAACGAAAGAAGAATACAAAATGACAAAATCAATTAACATATTTGAAGCATCAACTTAAGGGAGAAGGGTAGGAAAAGCACATAGAAGCCTGAAACCTACTTCAAGCACATAAATCCCATGTGTATCTTCCAATAGTACATAAACAGGGTCATGTAACATACATGTACAAAATTTAAAACCATGCTATTTGAAGTTGTGATGTGAACTCATAATGCCTTCAAAATGCAACTTTGCCTTCAGATAAACTAAGAAGCAATGGCATCATAGAAGTTTAAAAAAGACAATTTCTTTTAAATAGCTAATGAGTTGGCAAGGCAGCAGCAAATTAACAAGCTGGTACTAAATTTGAAAAGTATCTCCAAGACGTAATAATGTTCTTCTATATCATATAATATGTTTCACCGCCACTGTGATTGCAAATCAATTAATAATCAATGACAATATAAGGAGCTATACATTCAATTTATATRTCACTCAACAAGTTACTTTTCAACTTCCAGATTGATATATGGMTTTAAAACTTCCAGGGAAGAAAAATAATAATATAACTCCAATAGCATTTGCAAGAAAAGCCATATCTAAATTACATTTGACAAGTACTAGATATCATATCAAAAATCGAATTGTTGATTTTTTTAATGGATGAGGCTAACAACTATAACCCCTAGAAAAGTGCGGATCCAGTTTAACTCCAAACCGTACATGAACATACACGAGTGCTACATGTACCAAGAAAAACCCTTCTAATCATGCTATTCAAATCGTAGAATACACTGATTACACGTCAATTAATTAACCAATAACATAAAAACTTGGAAACAAACAAAATGTAGCCCCTATCTTCAATTAATAGACCAAATTTTAACACCAAAAAACATGAAACCCCCAATAAAACCACGCATAAACACTTCACGAAGGCGAAGAATTACTGAAAGGGCGCAAAATTTCTTACAGTCTCAGAGTCAAGTTTAACATTCGGACCGATAGGTCCTTCACCGGATAAAAGTTGCCGTAACCTCGACGGCAAGCTCGATCTTAGGGTACCCGCCATAAGATTTCACAGCCACTCCTCTTCTACTCCTCTACACTCCTTTATACTGCAACACGAACACAAAAGACATCAATTTCTAATCAAACAAATCCTAGATAATCGATTAAATCATAAAAAAATATAGAAAAACAAAGAGGGTCGTAAAGATTGACCTGGTTGTGTAGAGATAAACAAGGGATTCATAAACATCAAAGTAAATTGAAAATCAAGAAAGAGAGTAAAGGGTTTATGTGTACGAGAATGAGGCCCAAAGCCAAGAGAGTAGAGAGAAAAAGGGTTCTCGTTTGTGTGTGTGTTTTGGTTAACCCTCAGAATCGGAGAAGAGAGCTGCTTTTATACAGAAGGGTAGTCCTCTCCCTCTTTCTACACTCGATGTGAAATTGAAAGGCGGTTTTTGCACTCCGGTCCATGAAATGAGTCTTTTCATTCGTCTGAAATTACACAAATAGTCCTTATACTTATGGTTAAAGTACATTGATCGTCCCTAATGGTTAAAAACTCTTGTTTAAGTCCTCATGTTGACTCCCTCATTTAAATTTAATCCCTTCGTCACATTTTTGTTGCTTTTTAGGACTAACTTGGTTATGACATAATAAGCATTTATCGTTACATTATGTTTCTCGCATTCAATGCATAACTTAGACATTAAAGAATATCTAGAATGACAATTCGAAAATCAGTTCAATTCTTCATATGTTTCTTTCTTTTAAAGAAAGTACACTTTAATATGTTTTAACCGTAGACATTCACTCGTGTATTTTTTTTTCTCTTTTCTCTCGTTCACGTTATCTCTTTTTATTTTTCCTCTTTAAGACATTTATACACTTAAGGGTCAGTTGTGCAATGGCTTAGGGCAGTAATTGCCAAAAAGGGCAACACTTCAAACATCTCCCTCTATTACCATCTAATCGTCTACCAAGAACATGCATATATCAAGGTATAGAGGGTAAGTGAGAAGATGATTGATGATAGTTGATGGAGATCAAGGTAAGGAACCGAAGAGACTGGATGTTGAATACTTGTTCTTATGTTTTCGAAATTTTCCCACTGTTTCGCTTTTTTATGTCTACACTTCATCGTCATAATATCATGTTCAGAAGTAAGTCACCTTGCCTAGTTTGTACAAATACATGTATGTTTATGTTTATTATATATGGAAATATGTGCATAATCACAAGCTAATTGTCACCTCTTTAAGAACTTATCTATGATTTACAATATCGGTGTTCAAGTAATTAGTGTAGATCAAAGATTTTGGCCTAATATAGAGCTCAATCTTCCAGAAATCAACAAAGATAAGAAAATTTAATGTGGGTTTGAAGAATGGATTACCATAGGCTACTATTAAATTGTTTCCAAGAATAATCTAACTTCATCATGTCATCATACATGTTGATTGTTAGAGCTTGAATTCATTTTACAGAATATGATGAGTTACCATGTTTGTAATTTCATAACATAAAGTCGGTGAGTTTAAAGAGAAACATTTTTAGATGGAAGTGTAGAAGTATAATCCAATTATTGGAAAATGGATGCATAAAGAAAGCTACAAAAATGGGGTGTACATGTGGTTTGAGAATATAATAATGATATTTGCCTAGTCATTTTAGGTTTGTGAAGATCCTAGAAACATTCCCGGATATATACACACACACACAAACATATATATATATATAGGCGAATGATCATTTGAGAAAGAGTTAAGGTAAGAAGCGTAAAAAGAGATCTGGACCATTAATCACGTTTACACTCAAACTCATCCACGAATCACGCTTGATGCGAGGATTGATCCAATACATCTTGGTGCATCTCATCATAATATACATCCAAGAGTGGAGATCCCTTGAGAGTCCACAAAATGATCAATCTTCATATAATCTCTATGAATCCATAGCAGAATCAAATGTCAACAAGTCAAACCTTCAATATATGAACGTATTGTTACAAATGAGCTCCTCTACAATTACACTAAAGACAAAACCTTTATATAGGGTCAAAGTAAAATCCTTCTAGTCAAAGTCAAACATCACATACAAAGTCAAACACGATGTCTTAACAATTATAGACAATATTATTTTTCAAGACGAATACAATTTAATACAGAAATTCAGACCCAACAAACTTCCCCTTTGTATTCAGGCTTGAAAGATTTTGCGCACTTTGAATCTCGTTTGAACTTTGTCTCTTTAAGCACTTTATGACTTCTTCAAAAACTTCAAAACTAACTTTGCTTTAAAATCTTCAGATGATCTTTTGTTGAGAAAATCTTCTAATATTCTCCATCTCGAATGTAGAACAACAATGATTTTCTCTTTTGACAATGTAGAACAAAATTAGCAACGAACTTCAGAAATGGTCTTCAAGATATGAACTTCAAGAAATCTTCTTCAGAAAATAGAATCTAACATTCTCCCCAAAAACGAATTTCTTCAGACAAGAATTCACAAACATTCTCTTCTCATTGAGAAATCTTTATTAGTAAACTTTTGTAAGGATGATCTTCACATTAAAAAAATCTCAGACATTGTAGTACATGAATAATCTCCAGTTACACTTCTTTGAGTCTTTTACCGACTTTTGATGTTACTTCCCCTTGATCTTTATAACATACTCCCCTTATAACATTCAGAATCGATCATTTCATTCATTATTACATACTCCCCCTTATGATGAAATGAGAATCATTAGCATCATACATCAGAATGAATGAAATCTTTAGCGAAAGTCGTCAATTCATAAAATTGTAAGTAGATATTTTCAAATCCACTTATATAATCTTTTCAGATTAAGAGGATGGGAATGTAACAACCAATTTCAACTTATGAAATTGTTTTCAATCTTATAAAATGATTGATCTGTGAATATAACAAATATACTCAGTACAACTGATGTACTTCATATATGAGACTTTATGAGGTTCATCTCACCAGGTCTTCCATTCAATCATCGATATCTTATAAAAAGTATATCTATGAATGTTTCGGCAAAATAACATATAAATTGCAAAATCTGTGTAGTGTAAAAAAATAAAGCAACATATGCTTCTGTTTAGGCTCAAAAAGATAAACCGTGACGACTACACAAATTTATCAGACTCAATACGTAATCAAAAAGACTTGAAGGGGGGGGGGGCATATATCCTTCTGATTTTATATCAACTTTCTCCAAATGAGAAATTGATAGATTGTGAGCTACGTGGCCCAAGTGTTATTGAAACACTTATCTCTTGAGAGATAAATGAGTAGCTTGTGGGGTTGTGACAAGAATTGTTTGGGCTTTGCCTTTTTCAATATTAGTCTCGAAAGAATTGAGAACTAATAGATTACGTGGTATGCCCGGAATTTAGAGGTTTAGAACAGGATTCTTGTAATCTTTTAATCCTAACACAACTCTCGTCAATTCTTTTGGCTCACAACAACTACCCATCTCATTTTCATTTTAAGCTCTCCACACAAACCCTTGTGTATTTAATGCTCACTTAGATATGGTTGTCCTCATGGGTAGGTGTAAAACCCATTTTTTTAATTAAATATATAGATAATATTACATATGCCTTTAAATATTTTTTTAAATTTATTCAAAATGTTAAAATATTTACGTAATTAATTAAATATTATAAAGTAGAAATCTTAAATAAATAAATAATAAAAAAAGAAAGACAAAAATGAAAATAAAATAGAATTGTTTTGTTTTATTATTGGACCAAAAATGTGAAATATCACGTCAGGAGGGGTTTAGTTGTAAGTATCAGAAAGTTCAGGGGAGAAAATATTATCTTTTTCAAAGTTGAGGGACCTGTTTTGCCAATAGTACATATCTGTTTAAAGAAAACGACCCATCAGCCTAAAACTCGCGATTTGGCCGATTTCTTCAACTAATAAGCCAAAACTCTTGGCATATAAATTGTAGAGCTCTGGTTTAGGAACGTTTGGAGTCAAATAGCTAGTAAAACCGTTGAGTTTTGAGAGAGAAATCTGAGTTTGAAGTTCGGAATCGAAAATCTCGGTTTTTCACCGAATTTGGGTGAGATTCTGAACCAAATCTCTTGATTTTTATGTCTATGACTTTGGTTTTAAGTACTCTATCAAACCCCAGTAGCATTATGTCTTATATTTGTGTTTTCGTTGTTTGATTTTTATGTTTTTAAGTTGTTGAGTTTTAGTTTTAAAAACAAACTTTAAATGAGTAAATGAAACTCATTTCTTGATGAAAATTAGTGTTCTTTATGTCAAAGTGTTGGTAAAAATATTACCAAGAGTTTGGCGCAAAAAGAATGAAGAAAAAAGATAAAGTAACGAACCATTTTCAAGCTTTTATAAGCTTGAAAACATGCAGGCCTTGACTGCTTTTCTTTTCTGTTTTGGCTGCTGCTTCTTCCTTGTTTTTGTTACTGTTTTTGTTGTTGGGTCAAGGACCGGGTCGACCCGGCCCAAGACCCGTGTCCGTTTACATTTAAAAAGAAATGGGAATAAAGGCAATAAGGACGGGATTCAAACCCATGACCTCAACCATGAAACCCTCGAGCACTAACCAGTGAGCTAACATCAAGTTTTGTCAATATGATGCACTTATATTATTAATATTAATTAAACGTTTAAGTTTCAAAGATTAACATTTAACCCCCTGAAGTTCCAGAATATATTTTTTTATCCAATATAATTTTATGAGACTTTCATCAAGTCTATTATATTTTGTAAAATGCAATCTTTGACCCAATTTTGATTATTTATCTTGTTTAGTTACCAAAATGACCCTATAAATGGAAAATCGATATTTTAGCAATACTTTGCGTATTAGCTTCCAAAATTTAAATAACCATATATCTTGGGGATTGGTCTATAAACTTCATTTTTTTATATTATTATTTTTATAAAATTACCAAAACGAACTTATATTTGAAAATCGGTATTTTAACAATATTTTACGTATTTGTTTTATAAAATTACCGAAATGACCCAATGTATTGGGAATTGGTATCTAAGTGTTATTTTAAATCTATTTCCTATGAAAATACTAAAATGACCCTACAACTTGGAAATCGGTATTTTAGCGGTACTTTACGTATTCGCCCTATAAATTACCGAAATGACCCTATATCTTGGAAATTGGTATCTAAGCTTTATTTTGATTGTTATCCTTGTGAAATTACCAAAATGACATCACAATTAGGGAATTGGTATTTTAACAATACTTTGAGTATTGCTTAATAAAATTACGAAAATGCCCCTATGCTTTGGGATTGGACTTTTAAGCACAATTTTAATATTCGACGTATGAATATACCAAAAATGTTTTAAATTAGGGAATTGGTTAAAGCTATACTTTTGGTATTCGGCTTTTTAAGATTTACCAAAATGCCCCTAGACTTGGAAAATTGGTATTCTAAACTGTAACATCGGTTACGTTAATTCTTAATAAAAGAAACTATTTATCCAAAAGATTTTTCCATAAAACAATCTCCAAGCAAATACGGGATATATGTTATAGATTTCCACCAAAATATAATAACATAGCCTGCAACCGATGATTTTCGGTACTATAAGTCGGGTCCAAAAGCCCAGATATATCTACCCAAAAGTATTACATACATAGGTACAACTCAAAACGATAT
>NW_020201899.1:11984-14923 GCF_001531365.2 Cynara cardunculus var. scolymus
ACAGAGATACCGTCACCGGACACAGTATGTCCCAAGAATTGTACCTGACGTAGCCAAAATTCACATTTTGAAAATTTAGCATAAATTCGTTCTTTTCTCAACAACTCCAGCATCTGTCGAAGGTGTGTTGTGTGATCGGTCTCAGACTTCGAGTACACAAGAATGTCATCAATGAATACAATCACAGACTTATCGAGCATCGGACGACATACTCGATTCATTAAGTCCATAAATACAACTGGGGCATTTGTGAGACCAAAAGGCATCACCAAAAATTCATAATGCCCATATCTCGTACGGAAAGCAGTTTCAGGTACATCCTCCTCCCGTACTTTTAACTGATGATAACTTGATCTGAGATCAATCTTGGAGAAGAACCTTGCACCTTGAAGCTGATCAAATCTATATCATCAATACGAGGTAACGAATATTTATTCTTAATTGTCACCTTATTCAACTCACACTAATCGATGCACATCCGGAAAGATCCGTCTTTCTTCTTGACAAACAATACCGGAGCACCCCATGGTGAAGTGCTCGGTCGTATGAAACCTTTATCCAATAACTCTTGCAATTGTTTCATCATTTCTTTCATTTCTGGAGGCGCTAAACGATAAGGAGTCTTTGCTACCGGTGCTGTACCCGGTATCAAGTCGATTCTAAACTCCACTTGTCTATCTGGTGGCAATCCTAACAAGTCCTCAGGGAATACGTCCGAGTATTCACGCACTATCGGTACATTATCCATAGTCTTCTTCTTCATCTYCTTTGACGAATCTATGACATATGCTAAGAAAGACGAGTATCCTTTAGATAAATAATGTCTAGTCTTGAGTACATATATTTCCTTAAGGTCGATCGCTCGTCGTTCACCGTAGACATATAAGAATTCTCCATTTTCCATCGGAATTTGTATCATTCGCCGTGAGCAAATGATATCTGCTCGGTTCTTGGTCAACCAATCCATACCAATTACCACATCAAAGTTATGAATATCCATTGGAATCAAATCGACCGTGAACTCATGGTCATCTAAGTCTAATTTACAATCTTTAAAAACCTTATCAGCTACGAGTGTTACTCCGTTCGYAGTGTCGACATTAAAAGGTTTTTCAAGCATGATTGGCACGRAATCAAGGTACTGAGTATAATAAAGTGACACAAAAGAATTYRTGGCTCCCGAGTCAAATAAAATACATGCAGGTCTATCATTGAGAAGGAAAATACCTGTTACGACATCCGGTTCCTTCAATGCTTCCTCTGCTGTGATTTGAAAAGCCCTGGCTCGTGCCCTGGGCACCTCCTCCTTTTGGGTTGAAGTACCCACTCTCGTTGGTTGTTGTACTGAGGCTTTGCTTTCATTTCTTTTAATACGGGGACAATCTTTAATACGATGCCCTAACACTCCGCAGGAAAAGCATGCGCTATCTCTCTGGGGACAATTCATCCTAACGTGACCCGCTTCGCCACAACAAAAGCATTTAATGACAGATTTATCCGTATCACACCGGCCTTGGTGCGTCTTTCCGCACCTCCGACAGTCTCTTGGTGTGCTCGACTGAAGGCTAAATGCCTGAGAGGATGCACGTGGGGTACTCTGAGATTGAATTCTCCTCTGATTGGAAAATCTAGAGTAACGTTGTGTTGGGGTAGACATCATCCTCTCAGTTCACGGATGTTTCGACATCGGTTCATTTTCATCAGCAATGGATAATTCATACTCACAACGCCGAGCGTATTCAACTATCTTGATAAAACTGGAACCATCACGACTTACCACAAAACTTCGAATCTCCTTCCGTAGTCCTCCAATGAATGCTCGATCTTATCCTGTTCGGAGCTCAGGAATCGTTGTGCGAATCGCGCCTTCTTGTTGAATTCAGATTCATAATAAAGTATAGTCATCTTACCTTGCTTCAGATCTAAGAACTCCTTTTCAAGACGCCTTTGTAGGTCAATAGAGCAATATTGTTCAAAGAACTTTTTCTGAAATTCGTCCCACGTCAAACTGTTACGTGTTGTCGCGTCTAAAGACTCATATGTGGCATTCCACCACACCAGGGCTCACTCTATGAGCATCGCAGATGCATAATTTACTTTATCTCTATCCAGTACCTCGGTAATTCAAAACACCTTTTCCGTGTTCTGGATCCATTGCATCGCTATTTCGGGATCTGATTGCCCCGCATATTCTGTAGCACCACAACTTCTGAAAGTTTTAAATGAAACCTGGGCGGACTTAGGTTTCAATGCATCTCCGACTTCGTTTGAATGCTTACCACGATTATCGAGTTACATGGGATTGTTTTGATTTCATTCTTCTTCAAAGCGTCGCTCCATTTCCTGACGCTGTCGTTCCAGAGCCGTAGTCAATCGATCATCCAAAAGTTTCAATAGTCATTCTGTATGAGGGGACAAAGTGGGATTTTCATCGTTCTCGACACCTTCTGGGGAATTTATATTCAGTGTGGGGTTGTTTTCCCCAACATTTTGTGTTTGACTTTGCTCATCATGCACCGCCATTTTTGCTGAGAAAACAGCACATCTACGTTAAACACAATCCTACCCTTGGTTCCAACCCAACTTAGGTCTCTCCAACAGGTCCGTATCCCGTATAAATCATTGCCTAGTTACTATACGATCTTAATGCCTAGGTTTAAGTCTAAATACCATTTCTGATATTCAAATCGCTTAAACCACGGCTCTGATACCATAATTGTAACATCGGTTATGCTAATTCTTAATAAAAGAACTATTTATCCAAAAGATTTTTCCATAAAACAATCTCCAAGCAAATACGGGATATATTTTATAGATTTCCACCAAAATATAATAACATAGCCGGCAACCGATGATTTTCGGTACTATAAGTCGGGTCCAAAAGCCCAGATATATCTACCCAAAAGTATTACATACATAGGTACAACTCAAAACGATAT
>NW_020201899.1:14953-16344 GCF_001531365.2 Cynara cardunculus var. scolymus
ACCTTCTGGGGAATTTATATTCAGTGTGGGGTTGTTTTCCCCAACATTTTGTGTTTGACTTTGCTCATCATGCACCGCCATTTTTGCTGAGAAAATAACACATCTACATTAAACACAGTCCTACCCTTGGTTCCAACCAACTTAGGTCTCTCCAACAGGTCCGTATCCCGTATAAATCATTGCCTAGTTACTATACGATCTCAATGCCTAGGTTTAAGTCTAAATATCATTTCTGATATTCAAATCGCTTAAACCGCGACTCTGATACCATAATTGTAACATCGGTTACGCTAATTCTTAATAAAAGAAACTATTTATCCAAAAAGATTTTTCTATAAAACAATCTCCAAGCAAATACGGGATATATGTTATAGATTTCCACCAAAATATAATAACATAGCCTGCAACCGATGATTTTCGGTACGATAAGTCGGGTCCAAAAGCCCAGATATATCTACCCAAAAGAATTACATACATAGGTACAACTCAAAACGATATATGCATAACAAGTACCAAAAGATATATTGGATCTGGAATCCCACAAGCAAATCTAAACTGCTTTATGTTTCCCTTGTGCAGCCACCGACTTTCCTGAAAGAAAATTAATTCTAAAAAAATAAGCGACAAGGCTTAGTGAGATTATACCAAAGCTTATAATTATATATATTTTATAATAAAAAAATACGAATATTAGACCGTTAGCTCCAAGAATCTGCCAGAACTTCGTCTAGAGCGCAGTACAACCAGAGGCTCTGGTCTATACAACCAGAGGCTCTGGTCGTCCAGAGGGCCTTTGGTCCCAAAGGACTTGGAGTCCATAGCATAATACAACCAAAGGCTCTGGTCTATACAACCAGAGGCTCTGGTCGTCCAGAGGGCCTCTGGTCCCAAAGGACTTGGAGTCCATAGCACAATACAACNTCGGGTCCAAAAGCCCAGATATATCTACCCAAAAGTATTACATACATAGGTACAACTCAAAACGATATATGCATAACAAGTACCAAAAGATATATTGGATCTGAAATCCCACAAGCAGATCTAAACTGCTTTATCTTTCCCTTGTGCAGCCACCGACTTTCCTGAAAGAAAATTTATTCTAAAAAAATAAGCGACAAGGCTTAGTGAGATTATACCAAAGCTTATAATTATATATATTTTATAATAAAAAAAATACAAATATTAGACCGTTAGCTCCAAGAATCTGCCAGAACTTCGTCTAGAGCGCAGTACAACTAGAGGCTCTGGTCTATACAACCAGAGGGCCTCTGGTCCCGAAGGACTTAGAGTCCATAACACAATACAACCAGAGGCTCTGGTCTATACAACCAGAGGCTCTGGTCGTCCAGAGGGCCTCTGGTCCCAAAGGACTTGGAGTCCATAGCACAATA
>NW_020201899.1:17434-40892 GCF_001531365.2 Cynara cardunculus var. scolymus
AAATTTTAAAAGAGACGTTTTGACCACAAAACATTATTTACATTGTGAACTATTTAGTTTAGTTATTTTGGTAAAATACTTATTGTTCAAGACAATGTGAAGTGTATTGCTTATTTTTATAAAATGAACGAGCAACAATTAATATTATAACGACGTCACATTATTAATAATATTTCAAGAAAATATTGGAGTGAAACATGAGATATGATGTTATTGAGGGTTGATCAATAAAAGAAAAAGTCGTGTTAAGATTGTTAAGGAATAGTAATCAATTTAATTACGATTATTTAAAATGCTTAGGAATGGTATAAATTATCATGTAGGGTGCCGTTTTTGAGAGAACGGCCTATCGAACGTTAACGATTCAAGGTGAGTACATTATGCGATTTTTATAGGATATATACATGATTATTACAAAAGTATGTTATCCATGATATTTGCATGATGTGTTTATATGCATATGATGATAACTTGATTATATTAATGTGCATGATATTTAAGTATATGCATGATATGAAAGATGATGTTGATGAGAAAGATGATGTTGACGAGAAAGATTATGATGACTTGATATTATTAATATGATATTCAAGTATGTGTATAATGTAAAAAATGACGATGATGCATATGTGATTTATGTCGTCACTTGCATGAGAAGTATGTTGCATGTCACGATGAGATTTGCATTAATGAATGAGTATTGCAAATAAATGATATGCAACTAGTATGTTTCAGCAAGATTTGTCCACCGTACGGGGTGGGTTGGACATGAAAGGAGGGCTTGTAATTCCAAGGTCTTGGAGTCCTCGTCCATAGAATACGCCACATATGCAAAGAAAAGTGACGAGCCGAGGCCTCACTTGCAAGATAATAACTAAAATACACTAAAACACTGTTTATGTGTGCATGTGATCATGAAACCATATTGTATTCACTAAGCTTTTTGCTTATACTATACATGTATATATCTCAGGTGTCATTTGTCAGTAGACGAGTTGACTGAAGAAAGACGGGACTATGTTTTAAATCATGTTTGATTATATATTTTAATTAGCATTGATTACATTAAAGTATTTTACGTTTCCGCAATTATGTAATGAATTATGTTAAACACATTATGTGTGTTTGAAATTTTAAGTTCATATTTTTGTTCATGACATAAGTTATTAAGTTCATAAGTTATTTTTGTTCAGTCCCTCCTAAATTTAGCAGTATGCTCAGTTGATCACAACAGTTGATCAAAAATATTATTGCAAATAAAGCACAATGATCAGATAAAAATTGATCAAGATATTTGGCTTTTAAGCACAATCAATGAAGGAGTGATGTTCAAAATCAGATTATTCAGTATGTGAGAGAAATGAATGAAGATCTGTAAGTACAAGTTTATAGATTCAGAATATTCAAAGAAGTAACAGATGTGAATCAACCAAAGTAAAAAAATCAGAAAACAACCTTTTATTACAAACGAGCGTATTATCACCGAAAAAGATATTATTTACGAGACGTGATAATAACAATTTCAAGAATAGCTGAAACAAGTATTGGAATTATGTTCGATGAGAAATTACGCAAGTAAAATCTCAGGAAATACCTGTTCAGAAAATGTACTCGTTTCCACACAAAAAAATAGTTCACTTTCCGAAAACATTTATTCAAAAACTTCTAGAGACCCCCCCTAGAAAGTAGATTTAAGTAATGTTTCAGTTCAGCCCAAAAATTATAAAAATGAAAATTTTTTTAGCACGGGTCCTAAACTGAGTGTTTAGAAACCATAATTCATTTAAGCACGGGTCCTGAACAGATGTATTCAGAAGCCTTTGTTTGAACAGTATACAACTCCCCCTAAATTTGTGCATCATATGTATGAATCTCTGATCAACAATGTAATGACGCACCTGCAAAAGTAAATCAAACAGATTTTGGTACCCAAATGAGCTTGGGTCCTTCTTTGTTAGCATCAGGTTGTGGAATATTGTAACTTCCAAACCATCTATTTTTATTAGATGTTTTCTTTTTCGCATTTTTAATAGGATGATCATACACACAATTAGATCTATACCAATTATTATTATCATACCTGTTATTACCTTTCCAACTCTTCTGAAATCTGTTGTCTCCAGTCCAGCTATTGTATCTTTTCCTGTTGACAAAATCGGTTTTCTTGCATGTGGAGCACATGATTCTTCTTTTGCTAAGATTAATCAGATCAGTAGTAGATCTCACAAAACAAGGAAGATTATTGTTAGTAACAACAGAGTTTCGAGACGAAACAGATTCAGATTTATTAACCCAAATACTTTTAACTTTTGAAGAATGATAATTGGGTGATCCAATGACGTACCATTGATAGTACTGATTAGAAGAACGAGAATAGTTCTTAGAAACAGTAGATTTAGGGCTGCTAGAATAACTGTTAGATTTAGAACAGTCATAAAAGCTGGTTTTACACTGTGCAGGAGAACCTGTTGAGTTTTGAGCACAAGAAAAGTCTTTAACTTTGTTTAAAAGCTGGTCTCGTTCATCAGCAACTAAATCATACTTCTCTTTGAGTTTAATTCTCATTTTCAGTTCAATTTCAAGTTCTGTCTTCAGATCAGACAATTTCTTTGTAGTATCCAGGAGTTTACCTTCTAACTCCTTCTTCAGCTTCTCAAATTTCTTCTTCTCATTATCAAGCTCTCTTCTCTCTTCATCTGAGCTACTTTTTTCATTCTCAGAAGCAATGTCGAGCCATTTTTTTTCTGCAAGCTCTTTAGCAATTGTTGCATATTTCTTAGCAGTATTTCGCTTTTCAAGAGCAAATAGCTTCTTCTCTTCATCTAAAGCTTTCTGCTTTTGAGCAATGCAGTCATACAGTTTCTGATTCTGGCTCAGACATTCTTCTCTGATTTCTTTCTTTTCTTTGTCAATCTTGGCACGTTCCAAGATTATTAGCTGCTCAAAATCAGAGATCTGATTCAATAGCATTTTCGCGTTCAGCTCTAGAGAGTTGATCTTATTCTCATAAGATATGCGTTTAGTATCAAATCTTTTCTCTAATTCAAACATTCCCTTCTTCTCTTTTTCAAAAATTGTTCTTTCAGCATTGAAACTCTTTTCAGTTTCCAAAACCTTTTTCTGTTCTATTTCAAATAACTTCCTTATCTCAATCAAATCACTTTCAGACTTGTGAATTTTCTCAGTAAAGTCCTCAGTCTCTGCATTTTTTTCTCCCAAAAGAGTTCCTCTCAATTTGCAGTTCAGATTCAGATTTATTAAGTTTATTGACTAAATCTTATTTTATCTTATTGGAACTGCTTATCTCATCCTTTAATTCTTTTCTTGTTGCATCCAAGGTTTTCTCAAGTTCGCTTATCTTATACGAGAAACCTTCACCAGAATCTTCTCTTAATGCTCTATTCTCTCTTTGCAGATCCTTAATAAATTCTTTATCTGCATGATTTTCATAAAACATATTTATATATTTATCTTTGTAGTCTTTTGCTTTTTTCCAACTCTGAAATCTTATCTCTCAGCTCTCTATTCTCCTTCTCAAGAAAACTACCATTTCCAAAATCAGATCGAACAAAGAATCTTATGCGGTGAAATCAATCAAAGAAATCAAAAACCAACACAAAACTTTCAGATATAATCCGTAAGCTCAAAAATATCAGAAATGATCCAAAACAATTCAGAAAACAGAAAATCAACGAAAACAGTTAAAAATTAGTAAAAAACAGTAAAAAACTGTTGAAAACAGTTAAAAACAGTCAAAAACGGTTAAAACTGATTAGAAACAGTTTACGCAACACATATCAATTCAAAAATTAAAAAAACAGTTCAAAAACAGTTAAGTCCTAAAAAAATATCAGAAGTTTGGTGAAAAACAGTTTGAAAAAAATCCAAATAAAATCTGATTCAACACAAGAAAATGAAATATGGACAATTTTTTTTTTAAAAAAAAATACACTTGGGCCACTAATTAGAATGAAAGAATTCCAATAAAAAAAGTACTTGGACCACAAATCAGGATGGCTAAAGAAGGCCCAATATGAATGATCCTTTGATTAACTTGGATTAAACTAGCCGAAGTCTTTCTCAAATTGAATTAGGGCATTCCTCTTTTTATCTAATACAAAGTTTGCTTCTTGCTCAAAATCATCGCTGGTCGAGAAGACACACAATCCGGACGTGACATTGTCCGAGGAAGGTATCTGGGCAAGGATTGAGTGAGGTTGCACGATGAAGATATCCGGGTAAACTTGTTAAGCGATTTACCCCAAATCGGATGGCCGTTGTGTGCAATGAAACTTAAGATCGATCAAGCCTGTGATTGATAAATGATTAAATCAGACAGTGTGGTATTCAAGGAAGGTATGATCGTGACCAAGTGTTAACTCGGGAAACCCTGTGTGCGAAAAACCTCAAATCCGGACAGAAGGATCAAGTGAGTAGTGGCTAAATCGTGTGAAGTGGTAGCCAAGGATGGAACTTGTGCAAGGTAGCCTCGTGTTCGGGTGAGTCTTTTTGCGAGTAAGGGTAATCCGGCTAGGTCCTTGAGCGATTTACCTTGAATATGGATTAGACTAATCGATGTAATGCCTAAACCGAATGTGGTTGTGGCCGATTTACACCAAATCCAGAAATGAGACTGTCCGATTTACAGTTTAGAAAAATGATTGTCCTATAGAAATCGATCAAGCCTTTGTAAGATTTAGAACCTGTTATGCGACTAAGATTGAATATAAGTCTTTGCAAGATGTAAGCCTAATACGGTCAAGGAGATATGCGATTTAGATTGAAATCGATTAGAGAAGTCTACGATTTAGTCTTAAGATGACAATCGATGAAACTGAACCACAATCCTTGGTCGATGAAGCTATAAATCGGAAGTCTAGTTGTGCGATTTAGTGAAAACCTGAGTGATAACATGTTTGAATACCTGCGATTTAGACTGTGCGATGGAGATGATGAACTGTGCGATGTAAATGAATTGCAGGCAGATGGGCTGTTGTGAAGGGGTAAGAATATGGGCTCTAATCCGTTTGGGCCCTAATATGGGCTAGATTTAGACTTAAAAAAATACAAAAACAACAAAAATATTAACCAAAAATGGATTAAACACTGATTTTTCAAGAAAACAAAAAAATTCAAAACCATAAAATTTTACCAAAAATCGAAAATTAATGATCAAAATACAAATCTTTGTGAATAACAAGGATTCACAAGACAAATACGCACAATCTAATCACTATTTTAACACAAAAACACAAATTTTGAAAAAATTTCGGATCAAACTCAAAAATAAAATGAAGAACAAGATGAACACATTAAAATTCTAGAAAATTTCTTCAAAGATTCTTCAAATCAGTTGATCACTTCTTCTGATTTCTTGCATAAACTGCTCTGATACCAATTGAGAGTCCACGAAATGATCAATCTTCATATAATCTCTATGAATCCATAGCAGAATCAAATATTTAATAAGAACACTTGGAAGGAGATTGAAAGAAATAGTCAACATGTCAAACTTTCAATATATAAACATATTGTTACAAATGAGCTCCTCTACAATTACACTAAAGACAAAACCTTTATATAGGGTCGAAGTAAAACCTTTCTAGTCAAAGTCAAACATCACATACAAAGTCAAACACGATGTCTTAACAATTATAGACAATATTATATTTCAAGACGAATACAATTTAATACAGAAATCCAGACCCAACATCCCTTGTTAGTTGTTACATTTCTCACTGGAACCCAACCATATATATATATTCACGTGAGACCAAGGTTTTTTTTGACCCGTAAGACCAATTTATATTCATTGATCAACTTTATAAACTAATGATCTAACTTACACGGTGACAATTTTGTGATTATTGAGAAGTCTCGTGACGTTTATGAATGCTCAAATTATCAGATTGTAGATATAATCCAAGGGTTGGGAATTGGTCTTACGGGTCTCACGAAAAACTCTTGGTCTCACATAATCCCAAGTATATATATATATATATATATAAAGAGAGAGAGAGAGAGAGGCAGGATCAAATGAAAACCGTATAATTCTTAGAAACCATGTAAATTAATTTCGACCAATAGAAAATTTTCTTTTTTTCTTAATTAAATTTAATCATTAAGGATAGATTTGTTATTTACATTGTTTTCTATTAAATATGGAAGTTATTAATAAATCTTAATTAAGGTAACATAATAAAAGAAATTTTATAAATGATAATATTTAAATATTTATTTAAATTAGAATTTTAAAAATTGAATATTGTCATTTGGTTTCTCGGTTTATTAGTGGTAATAATATGAAAATCAAAAATTATTATATTTATTAATCCATGAAATCAGTAACAGATCCAAACAAAGATTCATGAACCGGTAAAAATATAATCAGTTGTGAAACAGATTTATGTTAGATTTGTTCATGAAAACGTTCATTGAGGAGCTTGTTTTATAAAACGTATGCAGATTGGTTCGTGAAAACGTTCATTGAGGAGCTTGTTTTATGAAACGTATGCAGATTGGTTCGTGAAAACGTTCATTGAGGAGCATGTTTTATGAAACTTTTGGGGATGAACTGGTTGCGTAATATAATATTCTTGCATAATCTTGTTTTCTTATCAACAATATTTGATGAAATTGTTTCATTTTGTTTTATTTTTTTTGGATGATTTTGTTCACTTAATTGTTAACAAAGCATGTAATGGTAAATGCATTGACTCTATGAAACGTGTTCGTATTGGAAGAAATTGGCTGATGAAATGGGTGCATGAAGAAAGTGAAACCATTTCATAATTGACAAGAAAATGTTGTGTAATTAGCAAACAGTGAAACCATTTCATTATTATGATGAAACAGATCCATCTACCAATAACAGTGAAACCATTACATAATTAGATTTAACGGATCCATCTACCGGAAACTTGACAATGACAAATGTCTCATCTAGCATTACGTTGATTTGTGTATCGACGAAAATGTGAAACATTTCATTTATGAAATTTAGTAGTAATTTTTTTTATTATTCAAAAAGTTTCATTATGTTAAATTGATTATACTGTGTTTTATTTTTATTGTTGATCTATTTTAATGATGGATGTTATTTTTTAGAATATTTGAAAATAAAATGAATATATTATTTTACAAATGATTTTGTTTCATTAATATTACGATATACATGATATGGTTGTCATTAATATTATCACTACCAAAGTTACCATTTTGCCTTTTTGGAATTATAAAATAATTTTTTTTTAATTTCCTAATATAACCTAAACTAATCTTGATCATTGATAAAAAAAATGGATGGATGAGATTAGTTTACATGGTTTACACAAATGAGGGTCATTTTCATTTGATCGCTCCTCTCTCTCTCTCTCTCTATATATATATATATATATATCGCTCCTCTCTCTCTCTCTCTCTCTCTCTCTCTCTCTATATATATATATATATATATATATATATAGGGTACCAACCTGTTTTCATGAGACCCGTGAGACCACTTTTTTATACTTGAAACTTCACAGCAAAACACTGTGAAAGTAAAAAAAACTGAACATTTTCACAGCAAAAACACTGTGAAGGTTTCCTTCATAGCATTTTGCTATGAATTTTCAAGTGTAAAAAAGTGGTCTCATGGGTCTCATGAAAATATGCTGGTCTTACGTGATCCCAAGTCTCTCTCTCTCTCTCTCTCTCTCTCTCTATATATATATATATATATATATATAAGGGTATACGCGTAATGCAGCGAGATATATCTCAATTTCAATGTTTCATTTTGTTATTTTGGTCTCTGTCGATATTATAATACGAATTTTATATGGTTTTGAGCAAACAATAATGTTTTTCTTGATAAAATATAAATTTGAAGATATCATAAAAATTAAAAAATATATATAAAAGTTCTCATTTTTTTTTGTTATTTATTTAATTCAATTTTTTTAATTATAATTTAATTTGGGTTTAATGACGAAGTAGTTATTTTCATAATATAATTTTTATGAAGATAATAACTAAGTATTCTGTTAGAACGTAATAATTATCCTAATTATATTTTAGATTTTATATTTAAAATAATAATTTTATCATGTATTTGATTATATTTATCTATAGTTAGTTACATGAATTCAAACATGGAGCTTAATAAGTTGTATTTACGCACAATTTACTTGTAAATTTGAATTTTAATTAATATGCATCAATAAGAAGTACTTCATCTATAAAAGATGAGTTTTAAAAGTTTTTATCAAATGCTTTATAATATAATATATATATATATTATTTCTAATTAGAATATTTAGTCACTTTACGTTATTTAGCTATTTCTATGGATTTATATGAGATGTGAGTAATATATTTTGAAAAACAACGATTTATGATGCCCTGTGCGAAGATGTTAAAATATGCCCTATGCCTTTTTCTTAAGCAAATGAAACGACAAAACATACAATTTTACGACGAAAGACACGATTTCATTAAAATGAAAAATACAAAGGGGACATAAAAACCAAAACCCCAAATATAAGTATATCACCTAAAACGATGTCTTCGTGCATTTCTTGAAGCAAAAATATCAATTATTTTTTCATATTCAACATTCGCTAAAAATTTACTTTCAATATTCAAAATTGCTAATCCGTTTAGCCTTTCTTGACTCATGGTAGACCGCAAATATGACTTCAGTAACTTTAGCTTTGAAAAACTTATTTCAGCAGATGTTACCGTGACGAGTACAGTCAGCAAAATCCTATATGCAAGCAACACATTTGGAAACATATCCATCTTCTTTGCAAACTCCAAAATCTCAATTGATGTCCATGGCTTTTCTCGTTTATATGCTTCCGACGGTAACATTTCCTGTAAAATTTGCAATTCCATAAACAAATATTTCCCATCAATATCACAATCATCACCATTGTTAATGCAACTTCAAGATTCATACAAGAGTTTTTCTTCATCATTTAAATGAACCAACCTTGACCCATCAAACAAGAAACCAAAAATCGATTCAAAAATTTTCATTTGCTCAAATCTAGTCTTCAATTGAGAAAAAGCCATATCAACCAAAACAAGAAAATAATCGGTTGTAAATGTTTCTTGAGCAGATTGTTGTTCTCTTTCTGTATTTGGAATTTTATCGAACTGTTTTTTTTTTCTAAAATATGAACGTTTTATCGGAAATTCAGGCTCAATTCCAATTTCATTTGCAATATGTTTAGCTTCAATAATGGCAGAAGTAAGTCCAGTCTCCCTATACTTCTCAAAATAACAAACCAATACCTCTAAATTTTTTACCGCAACATCAAGTAGCATATCTTTAGATTGTAACATTTTGCTAACTAAATTGATTCTATACAAAATTTCATGCCAAATAACCAAACTGACAAGAAATTCAAAACTTGAAAGTTCACCATTTACCAAAGATTCAGCATCTCTACATAATTTTCCATCATCGCTAACTTGAGATAATTTCAACAAAGCTTCCTTTATTTGAGCTAATTGACTTCTAGACAAAACAGTTTTGAATATTTTACAACAAAAACAAAAAACTTTATCAAACTCTTTTGAATAAACCAACCATTTTCTATCATAAGAATCACCATTTCGTAATTTACGGACATAATGTTCACAAGAAAAGTGTCTACCTACTTTATCATTTGGAAAGTTGATGTTGGTTTCCCTTAAAGGCCCTTTTTCAGCAAACAAATCTTTTATTTTTGAATCTAAATCATCCCAAACCCTTGGATCAAAAATATTTGAAGTAACTTCATCATTACATGGATTTTCATCGTCCCCAACTTCATTATGTAACGCCCCATTCCACACATTGCATGTAACATATACTCCATATACAAGAAATGCATGTTTGTACACCACAAAGGTCCTTTAGTACAGGAATCTACCGGTACAAAATACATGGTCCAAAAATTCAAAATACAATTCTTGCACTATTCCAGTTTCATTTATCAAAACTATACATGCCGTCAACAAATTTTCATGTAGATAAGCATATAGGGAAATTATTACATTTTCCCTTTCCCTTACCTTCGGCACTTCCTGCAATACATATTAAAAATAACAAAACGAGGGTTAGACCAAAAGGTCTAGTGAGTTACCCTATATATACTATTGCAGGGTGAAAATCACCAAAACTTTAGTAAAACAACTTTTCATATATATCACAAATATATGAACAAGTAAGAACATGGTAACAATACCTTATACTCTTCAAGCCAATACTTTCCGCTTGCAATTAATACATCAAATCCCAACAGTTTTATACTAGTCAAATTATTATAATCCCACTTTTTAAATCTCTCAAATAAAATAAGGTTTATTTAAAGTTTTAGGCCAAACCTGTTATCTTGTTCTCAATAACATCCAAACTATGATTTCCAGTAAGAACCTTGATCTTAAATCTTTAAATCACAAAGAAATAAAGATTCCGGATCACGGTAATCTTAAAGGATATAATAGTAAGAGTTATATTATATAACACACACACACAAATGCCACCCTTATATCCAAAAGTACACCTTTCCTTAATTAATGAAGAAAATATTGTAGAATCAAAAGTGGCTCTAGTTTACGGTTAGATGAATGAACCGCCGAGAGCGAGACTCAAAATCTCGTGCTAAAGAGCGTGGAGGTTCGAGTCCTCTTCAAGGCATAATATTGAGAATGCTCATTGAAACTATACCATTTGATCCCTATATCAGCCAAAAATTGTACTAAAATACATCATACARGGATTTTACCACGAATCCATTGATTCTATATGATTTATTATATTACTACCCCTTTACCACTTTATTCGTACATGGAGTCTACATAATAAAATATGTATTACAAGCACTAAGGGCTATAGCTCAGATGGTAGAGCACCTCGTTTACACGCACGCAGTCAAACCAACTCTCATACGAGCTCCCCTCACGGTACTACTTCGCTATCGGTCACCCAGGAGTATTTAGCCTTGCAAGGTGGTCCTTGCTGATTCACACGGGATTCCACGTGCCCCATGCGATCTCTTTTATAAGATGGCATGCCGCCACTCGGACTCGAACCGAGATGTTCAAGTCGCACGTTGCTTTCTACCACATCGTTTTAAACGAAGTTTTACCATAACATTCCTCTAATTTGGAACCAGCCTTTCCTGCGCAGCTTAGGTGGAAGGCGAAGAAGGCCTCCTTCCAGAGGGGGGGTCCGAGCCATCAGTGAGATACCACTCTAGAAGAGCTAGAATTATAACCTTGTGTCAGGGCGTACGGGCCAAGGGACAGTCTCAGGTAGACAGTTTCTATGTCAGAGGATTAGAGCACGTGGCTACGAACCATGGTGTCGGGGGTTAACAACATTGTATCGAACACATATAATTCATCGTGATAAACAACACTATTTATTTCCGTCCCATAGGTTTTCGAACTCTAATACCAAGTAAGAAACAAGGAATCRAAGTTCTTTATTCGACTTATATGGATTCCTACCACTTGGATCTGGAACCTACATGCTGATGCTCACGATTTCGATCTTATTATAGTGTGTGCTTCCAGAGGGGCACGCATGCAAGAAGGAAGTTGAAAAAAAGAAATATTGTTTATCTAAAAAAAGAAACCTGCACCCGCTATTTTTTTTTACCCAAGGCTTATTTCAGAGATGAAATATAACCAAGGTATATCTTTTTGATCAGAGGTTGAATCGATCATCAGAAGAAGACAGACCAGTTTCGCGTGAATGGATACTCTAAGATAGAGCGAGAAAAATTGAACATAAAGTCCCAAGGTATGGAAACCCAAAGAGAGGTTCTAGTATCTGGAACACGGAATATATGAAATAGATTGATATGCCACCCTTATCCCATGGTACACCTCTCCTTGATATGCCACCCTTATCCCATGGTACACCTCTCCTTGATATGCCACCCTTATTTCTCCATCAAAATATTTCATAAAACAATTCCATTTAGAATAGACCGCAGTCAATGGAATTATTATCAGTTCAAATTCATTTTTGTCAAATTTCCCCTTTGTTGCTAAAAAAATATCATTATTTGACAAGTCAATATGTAATCTAGTTAACCTTGTCCGGATAATAAATCCAGACAAGGTTGACCGGATTACATGTTGACTTGTCAAATAATGATATTTTTTTAGCTTGTTCGATTTCACACTTAGGCTTAAATCTTATAATCTTGTCCGGATAACAAATCCGGACAACATTATTCATTTTCCTCCGGTTTAAATAGTCCGGATACCATAACTCAATCATATTCATAAATCGCCTAATATATAAACCGGTTAAAGCATGACCGGTTTAAATCTTATCCGTTTAACCATCAACCGGTTTAAGGCTATATCGCTTATGCCTTAGGCGATTTAGTCTAGAGTCATTCAAGCTTTAATCGATGAAGTAGTAAATCGCTCAACCCTCATCCGGTTTAAGACTAAACCGCTCAACCCTCATTCGGTTTAGGTCTAATCCGGACAACACTCAAATAGTTTAAAATTCAAATCAAATGAAAAGTTTATACAATCAACTTATGCAATTATAAAGAGTTTCAAAGCTGTTAAACCACTCACCTTTGAAACCAACTTCTTGTAATTCAAAATAAGCAATCCGGTCAATCTCTTCTCTCTCTTAATTCGCTCAATTTACTTCCAAAAACGGCAAGAGAATGGTTTGAGGACTTCAACCTTTTTTATACCCTTCCCAAACAGGGAAGGCGGCCACACACCCCAAGCATCCACATATCATGCATACATATCCTATATACATATATTCATGCATATATACTCAATCCATGCACATAGATCTTGCATACATATATAACATATACATATATACATATCATATTGTGCATACAATACCTATGCATAAAATACACATACTCACATTTTTAACCCATGTAAGCATGTATTCATATAAACAATTAATTCACATAATAATTACCTTAGGTAATAACCAAGACCCGATTATCACACATTAGTACACAGATTTTCAATATTTTCAACAACATCATTGAGATTTTCAGAAACATTTTCAGTGGGATTTTCATAAACATTTCTAATGGGATTTTCAGGCATATTTTCAATGGAATTTTCAGACACATTTTCATGCCTAACAAAATATCGATTTAACGATCCCTGTAAAGATTGGGCAATTTCTTGTTGTATTTTCTTTATTTTTTTATTTTGTGCACCTAATGGTTGTGATCTAGGAAACATGTCTAATATCTTAAGAAAATCAAGCAACAAATACCCAAGCAATAGTCAAGCAACAAGCATAGAATGATAGAACCTGGATTAAGCTCGTGCTTCCCTTCCAACTTGAAGACTCGTTCTTGAAGACTTGAAGACTTGGCCCTGCTTCCAATCCAGACTCGTTCAACAGTTCCAACTTGGCAACTTTGAACTTCCAATTTCCAAAATCCAAGCCTCCAATTAGCTGTATGACTGTATCTACTATCTAGATTTCAAATTTGAAGAATGAATTGAAGGATTGAGATTTGAGAAACAAATCATTAATATTTAATCATTAAATCAAACAATCTGCCAATCTGGTACATATGCTCATTGCTAAAAAATCTAATGTGTTAGAAACTTAGAATCATAGAATGTGGGACAGTGAGACTCTCGAGTATACTGTATACCTGTATATATAGTGGAGTGTGGAGAGTAGGAGACTTACCGTTACTAGTTACCACTCTCGAGCAGATGGCAGTCGGCACTCGGACCAGTCCTCGTCCTCGATTAGATGGCAATCGGCAGTAGCCAATCGTTGGTCACGTCGACTCCTCGATTCAAGGCCATGGACACAGCGTCACAGCCGTTGCCCTAGCCCTTGCCTTGCCTGTTAGAGAAGTTACCGTTGCCCTTGCCTTATCGTTGCCCCCAATCCCCTGCGGCTATGCCTTTGGAATCAAAACGTCGTCACTCGTTCTGCAAAGTCAAAATAATCGAACGGCGAACAGGAACAGGCGAACAGGAAGCGCAAGGCTGTGTACCGTCAATCGTGTCGTGAAATGAGGATTGAAGGTTCCAATTCAATCTTGGGTTTGGGCTTGTTTACAATTAAATTTTTAAAGCCCAAGTTTTTAATTTTTAAATCCAAAGGGTTAAAAGGCCCAAAAATGAAAACTAATACTATGGTCCATATAAAAATTTGATGCCCCGTTAGGCTTTGATGTCCTGTGCGGCCGCATGGGCTGCACGTGCCCAGGGCTAGGCCTGACTTTCAAATTCAAAAACGATAAAGTTTAATTTGTATGATTTGTTCAATATTGAGTACATCATTTTACTAATTTTAATGATCATATGTATTTTTATGAAGTGTATTAATGTTAATGTATCTTTGAGATCAATGATTTATGACGATGACTATGACAAATTTTAGATTTGAAAACCGATAAAGTTTTATTTATTTGGTCAATTCAAAATTGAATATATCTTTTAATTAAATTCAAGACGCATATTGATTTATAAGTTATACAATGCATATATTTTTAGACTGAATGATTTCCGTAGATCATATAACACTTTTTGATTCGAAAAGTGATAAAGTTTTTATTTTGGGACTCATTTGATTACGACGATAAAAATATATCATTTATGGATTATAGAATGAATATCGAATTTCATATTTTAATATGTCAAAAAATCAAGATGGTGTAGATACAAAAAATGAAAATATGATTACTGATGTAACAGCCTCGTCCTACTAGTCCTATGATAGGGCATGCCACAACCGATAGTGGATCAAAATTTTGCAATTTAAAGTACATAGCTCTATGAGAACTCCAAAAGATTTCATCCATCATTAATCATACATTTAACATTTACATGACTTACATAGTCAAAACACTAATTGAACAACTAATCTATTCGCCTCGTAAACCATATCGACCACTCATTCTATCCCTGGGTTAGATCCTGATCCCGTCGAGATAAAACAAAACAAAACCTCGGCTGAACAAAATTTGCCAGTGAACGAATAATAACACGAGATATACAAGATGGGAAATACTTAACTGAAACAAAACATTACGATAAAAGCTAAAATTGCATTAAGTGTAACTCCCAAAAGTGAACTCATATAAATAAAAGTCAAGACCATAAGGTCATTCGTATCATTGGGATACACTGCTCCAGATGGATGATCAGTCCGACCAGGCCTCATAATGGAAAGGAAGTGTCAGACACTACACCATCTCATTCCCCAATAACCAGATGGTATTTGGTATTCGGCTCTATCCAATAACCAGAGTGTATCTGGTATTTAGCTTTATCTGGTAACCAATGTAATACTGATATTCGGCTCTATTTGGTAACCAATGTAACTAGTATTTGATTCAAAGGATGCATCTAGCGTTCTCTATTTTGCTTCGCCATAGCCTTTACGAGAACGTCATATGACTATTTTAGCCATCATGGAGATGTATCAACACCCGTGGCCTGAGTGTTAAGCCTAGTCAAAGTTAAATGAAATAATATCAACTCAAATAATCAAATCAAAATTAAACATCAGATAGCAAGTGCAATAAAACCATTGAGGTTCCAAATCATAAAATCGACAATAGATCTTAAAATATACCGATAATGGGTCGAAGTTTTCAAATACTCAAATCATTAAACTAAAACATCACATACAACACAAAAGATAACATGAAACTCGAAGTAGACATTCGTACCTTGGAGGTGTTTTAGAAAAGATAACATGAAACTCGAAGCTTAGAAACGGTTCTCTCTTTCCGGCTACTTTTCATTTTTGTGAAGAATTACTAATCCTTGCACCAAATTGAAGATATTCCATCTCAAATCCTCAACTTTTTACCTTATTTTGAGCCCCAATTTAATTTCTAACATCCAATCTTTAAAACATCAGGATTTAACAAGAAATTTTAAAGTTTTGAGGTGAGGTTTAGGGTTTCTAGAGAGAGAAAAAAGAGATTGGTTTGAGATGAGAGGGAGAAAAAATGAATCTGATTAATTTTAGAATTAAATTAATTTCACACACACACACACACTCACACACACACACACACACATATATATATATATATATTGAATATTTACATAACCCTTGATCTTTAGCTTAAAATCAATTTAATCCCCACCTTGACAATTCCTTTATAATGTTGGTATTAACCAAGATTGTTTCATCCAACATTAGTCCTCAAATGAACTTGGCCTTGGCTTAATGAACAACTCTTGAAGACTAAGGGGCCGTTTACTAAACACTTACCCGGTAAGTGCTTACCGGTAAAATTTTACACTATTAGTTACTTACTAGGTAAGATTTTAGTCCATCAAAACGACACTGTATACAACAATTCACCCGGTAAGTGCTTATCATGGTAAGAGTCATCGCCATAACTTACCGGGTAAGACTCATGGTCCTTGTCTCGCTCTTACCGGGTAAGATTCTTAGTCCTTACCATATTTATCCAGTGAGGTAATGTGACTTGGTAAGCGCTTACCCCGGGTAAGTGTTTGGTAAACGGCCCCTAAGGTACAAGTCAAGAAAGCACGATTTCATATCTTGAACACAATTTGGTTTTCGGTCACGAGATCAGATTTACTAAACATGGGGTACTAAAATGGAAATCCATAAAACTCAGAAAAGTGTATGATAATATCATGCCTATGAGTAGGTATTATCAAGTGGATCTCAAAGTATGTGTCAAAATGAAGTTTAAGGTTATGCATACAAAGTTATACTCGATAAAGGTAATAGTTTATATGATAATTAGATATTATTATTATTATTATTATTATTATTATATTCCAATTTATTCTGTGATAACCGGTTGTTTGGTTATTAAGCTCTATGTGTATTTGAAAAGTGTTAGAAAGTTGAGGGGCTTGATGTGTTAATGTGCTTAAATTATATTTAACCCACCACCTTATTATTTTAAAAGAGGATTATTATGAGATAATTGTTTTTATCTCATGGGGATGTGGAAAAGCAAGTAAAAAAGAAAGTCAATAAAACTTGTGTGTGTGTGTGTGTTCTTTTGTGTGCAAAACAAACAAGCCTGTAATGGGGAAACATAAATTGATTATGTGATTTCTACATGAAATTTGTTGTTGTGTTAATTCATCCTCATACATCTTTATTTACATGATCATAAGGTGAGTTTAATTTTATAAACTTTCCTTATATGGAAACCAGGCGTAAAACCGTATGGTTCTTTATATGAGATGCTGTTATAAAGCTGCTTTGATGCCATAATTGGCAAAACTATGGGTTTTTGTTATGATTATATCATTTGTGGGAATAAGTGTGGCATATCAAAGAGAGGTGTATTTTGGTTATAAGGGTGACATATCAAGGAGATGAGTATATTGGGATAAGGGTGGCATATCAAGAAGAGGTGTATATTAGGACAAGAGTGACATATCAAGGAGAGGTGTATACCAGGATAAGGGTGGCAAAATCATGAGTGATAAAATCTGAGTTATAATCAAACATTCATAATTATTGCATCCTTATGATCCGATAGCTTAAAGTTGTCGCTTCTGTGTGATGCGATAACGTAAAGTTGTCGCATCCCATTGATGCGATGAAGTGTGGTTATCGCACTTGTGTGATGAGAAGAATGGGTTTATCGCATCCTTGTGATGCGACAAAATCAACTTATCACACCTATATGATGCGACAAGCTAAGTTTATTGCACCAGTGTGATGTGATGAGTTGATATTCTCGAACCAGTGTATTGCAAGGACATGGGTTTGTCTCATCCATGTGATGTGAGAAGTTGTATAAACTTTCTATATGATGCGACAAGTTTTACCCATAATGTGTTTATCAAGTTATTTGGGTATGTGGATGCGATAATTAAGGTTTGTTATATCAAAATGATATATATTTGTTATTGTTATAAATATGATTTCATAAATATGATTTGGTGATTTTTCACCCTGTAATTGCATCAAAGGGAATTTTCACTAGACCTCAAAGTCTAACCCTCATTTTATGTTTCAAAAATATGCATTACAGGTCGGGCACAACCAGATGATAAAGGGAAGGAAAAATTATGAAGTATTATATTATGCTTGCATGGGTTTTTGGGCTAACATATTATTCTTTTGTACTTGAATACTTGTTATGTATTCATATGTTGTATAGAGTTCTTATGGAAAAAGTTGTTAGCTATTTTTTCAAATTCTTTTGTAAGAATTTGAGACTGAATATGTAAATTATATTTCTTGATACTTGGAAATATATGTTTATATGCAAATGTGATATTGAGGTGTTACAAGTTTGGTATCAGAGTCTGAGTTTAATGGATTTAGGTATTCAACATGATGCCTAGACTTAAACTGTATTATTTGCATATTAAGGGTCCCTGACGTATGTAGAACCTTTAGAATAAATATGATGGGTTAAAAGAACGATATGCAAGATAAATTCAAATTACAACTAGCCAATGTAACTATGAATTTACAGATACATATTTGTACTTGGATACCTTATTATATTTGGGAATGTGATTAAGTGAATATTAAATCTTGAAAATTTACGGATGACAAGTCATTCACGAAGGTCTAAAAGGATCGCTCTTATTAGACAGAATGAAAGGAGGAGTTTGCCTGAAAATATTCCTACAAATCTACCAGCAGGCAGAGGCAGAGGGAGAGGTCAGGGTAGAGGCCGTGGAAGGGGTCGTGGGAGGGGAAGGAACAATCAACCTGAAGTTCATCTAGATCAGGGTGAATCAATTCAGGTGAATGTGAATCAAGAACCAATATAACATCCTGAGTATGTTACTCGGGACATGTTAGCGGAGGAAATGAGCAAACTGATAAACACTTTGATATCTATTTTAGGAGTACCCGGTAGGGTAGAAACAGAAAGGGTTGAAATAAACCCCAAGCTCATTCTACAAATATTAAAGGGGGTGATATCAAAATGTTTTTAACAACATTTTCTGGAGAAAGAGACCCGGTAAAGACAATGTGCTGGTTGAAAGAGATAAAATATGTATTTAATAGCATTAAGTGTTCATATGAAGATAGAGTCAGATTTGATGTGTCAATGCTGAAGTCAAATGCACTGTACTGGTGGGATGTTGAATCGCTAGCAAGACCCAATGTTTCACAAACAATATTTTGGATGGAATTTGTTGACCGATTAAGGGAGCAGTTCTTTCCAAAAGCAGCTATCAGACAACTGGAAGGAAAGTTCTTACAGTTAGAACAAGGTAATCAGACGGTAAGAGATTATATTGAGAAATTTATTGAGCACTCCCGATATGCAGAACATTAAAAGTCGAAAGGTATATTTGGGGGTTAAAGCCTTCAGTACGAGAGTTCGTGATTTCCATGAATCCTTCTACATTTTCACTGGCAGTAGATGCTGTAGAGACAATAGAAAGGAATGAGAACAGGCAAGGGGAGGAGAAGCTGGTTGAGAAAAGAAAATGAGAAGGGTATCCGATTGAATATTGAAGACCAGAATTTGCAAAGACAGAGAATCGTCTTGCTCAATGATTTGGTGAAAGACCTTGCCAAAGATGTCACCGTGTCCATCAAAGTGACTGTAATTTCTAACAAAGGAAGTATTATAGATGTGGGGAACCGGGGCACTTGTCTAAGAATTTCCGAATTCCTAAAAGATGTTTTTATTGTAATTCCCTCGACCATATCAAGCCAGATTGTCCTCAATTAAAAGCTCCAAGACTGATTTTGGGTGGAAATACTTCGAGTGCACGTGGGGGAGTCAACGTCTGAAGATGTGAGTCAGATAGGGCGAGGGGCTAATCTTTTCAGATGACAAAAGGAGAGACAAAGGAAACCCCTAATGTGGTAACATCCGTCATCTCTTTTGAAGAAACTGTGGAGCTAGATGCGGCGCAACTCTGTTTATGCCAAAGTGATATTTCGTGCAAATTATTCATTTGTATCACCTCTATTTGATAGGTGTTTATATATGAATTCTATACCCCTTGACTATACCTTAGTAGTTGATACTACTAATAATAGTCAAGTATCTGTTATCTGTATTTTTGATAATTTTAAAATTGCAATGGAGGGGTTTGGGTTGCCATTTCATCTGTTCCCTGTATCGATGAGAGAGTTTGATGATGTGGTGCGCATAGATTGGTTAGCAGAAAATTAGGCCAGTATTGTGTGCAACAAAAAAATGTACGTTATTGATTTACCATGGAAAAGGGTTGATTCTGATTTATGGTGATCAGCGAGATCATCATAACAGCTTGATATCTGTCATGAAAGCCACAAAACGTGTGTAGAAAGGGTGTCAAAGTTTTCCAGCTTATGTGGTCAAATCAAAAAAAGAAAAGAGTAAACAATAATCTATTCCTGTTGTTAGTGAATATCCTAAAGTGTTTCCAGAAGATCTGACTAATTTACCACCTGATCAATCCGTGGAGTTCAGAATTGATTTGACGCCTAGGGCAGCACTAGTGGCTAAAACTCCATACCGTCCGACACCTTTAGACTTAAAAGAATTAATGACCCAATTGAAAGAATTGCTTGATAAGGGTTTTATTAGACCGAGTACTTCACCTTGGGGTGCTCCGGTGCTGTTTGTTAAAAAGAATGATGGGACAATGAGGATGTGCATTGATTATCGGGAACTGAATAAGCTGATGATAAAGAATAAATATCCTTTACCAAGAATAGATGATTTGTTTGATCAATTAGTTAGAAAAAGTTATTTCTCCAAAATCGATTTACGGTCAGGGTATCACCAACTGAAAGTCAAAGATGAAGATATTGCCGAAACAACGTTCCAAACCAGATATGGACATCATGAGTTTTTGGTCATGCCGTTCAGTTTAACAAATGCTCCAACGACGTTTATGGATTTAATGAACTGGGTATGTAATGTCTATGTATTGAGATGTTCGTGTAAGGGAAAAAATGAGAGGCTAAGAGAGGTATTTATAGGTGAGATGAGAGAGAAAGAGATGAGAAAAAAATAACGCTTCAAAAAAGATGTGTAATGATGATTTCATTGCATGTCATTTTAAGGTGATTGGGTAGAAAGAGTGATGGACAAACTTCTGTTAGAAGGATACTTGCGAAATAGTCCATTAATTTTAAATTTTTAATGACGTCATAAAAATATGACGTTCATCATCGTTTTTCTTTTAAAACATTTTGATCAATGATTAAGGAAAATGTTAAGCAATAGTTTTAAGTTTTGAGAAAATAAGAGATCAATAGACATACCTTAGAGAGAAAAAAACATTTAATTAAGAGTTCAGTGATAGATTAGAAACATTGAATCATTTCACTATGTATCACTGAGTCATGCTTAGAGCTGAAGAAATTAATCCTCAGCATTCAACTTTCCAAGTTTGCTGATTAAAATATTGAATCTTGTTTCATCAAGAGGTTTTGTAAACAGGTCAGCTAGTTGGTACGAAGTGGTATGAAGTGAAGTTCAATATTACCATTCATAGCATGATCTCTATATGTTTGGTCTTAGAGTGAACTACAAGATTGTTTGCAATTGCAATGGCACTCGTGCTATCGCAATAGATAGGGATCTTAAAGAGTTGAAGATCATAATCATTGAGCTGATTTTTCATCCAAAGAATTTGGGTACAACAGCTTCCAGAGGCTACATATTCAGCTTCAGCAGTTGATGTGGACACTAAGTTTTGTTTTTTGCTTGTCTAGCTCACCAACTTTCCACCAAAAAGCTAACAGTCTCTTGTAGTCTTCCTATCTATCTTGCAACTTGCAAAATCACAATCTGCATAATCAATTAGGTTGAAACCTGAGTCTTTGGGTTACCAAAGGCCTAGATTAAGAGTACCCTTCAGATATCTGCATATGCGTTTTACGACAGTCATATGAGATTCTTTGGGTTTAGATTGATATATTGTATAAAGACAAGTGGAATATATGATATCAGGTCGACTAGCTGTAAGATACAACGAGGAACTTATCATTCCTCTGTAAGCGGTAACGTTTACATGATTTCCATTTAGATCCTTATTCAGCGAGAGATGAAGAGCCATAGGAGTCTTCATAGATAAACTGTTAGTTAAGTCGAATTTCTTCAACATATCCCTAACATACTCACTCTGGTTGATAAAAATTCCTTTATCAGATTGCTTAATCTGAAGACCTAGAAAATATGTCAATTCTCCTATCATGCTCATCTAATATTCTTTCTTCATGTGTTCATTGAAATGAAAACACAGAGAGAGATTAGTGGAACCAAATATAATATCATCAACATAAATTGGGACTAGAACGATGTGATCCTTGACTTTCCTAAAAAACAGGGTCTGGTCAATCTTTCTACGGACAAATTTCTCAGAGATGAGAAATGAAGAAAGAGTGTCATACCATGCACGAGAGGCCTGTTTTAACCCATAAAGAACTTTATCCAATTGATAGACATGAGTTGGATACTTTGGATCAAGAAACCCTRGAGGTTGTTCAACATAAACTTCCTCCTCAAATTTTCCATTTAGGAGGTGATATCAAGAAGGATAAGTTGCTGATGACATGAGGCGATGGGCGAGGATGGAGGGAGGTGGCGAGAGAGAGAAGAAAATGGACGGAGCGACCAAGTGGAGGAACCACCATTAGAACCAGATAGGTTTCAGAGTGAAGCCGCCACATTTGATGACAAGGCAACAACTTATAACACCATGGTTAGAGAGAGAAAGAAAGAGGGGGAAAGTCTTTGCTGCCACTAAAAGTTTCTGGTAATGGTGAAAGGGGATAACACCATCTTCAACTATAATATATGGATTTGGGTTTAGCCCATTTATTGGTTTTAAAAATCTTAAGATGTCATTCAATTTTCTTCTAATTTTGACAAAAATACCCTTATATTACCTTTTTATTTCAAATAGGCTTATTTTTTTAGTGACCTTTGATTTAATCTAATATATAGATTATATTAGTCCTCAAGGTTCTTAACCTTTTTTTGGTCCTCATTTATATATATATATATAGGGGCTGATTCAAATGCTAACCAAGATTATCGTGTTAACTTTGTTAACCGATCTTGACCGTTAATTTGAATAATAAACGGTTGTGATTTAATGATATTTAAAAATTAATTATTAAATTAATATTTTCAATTAACATATGTGAACAAAATATCAAAGAGTATTTAGGTAAAAAATAATCTATCTTTGATACACGAGTTGTCAGACATATGAACAACTTGTGTATATCTTCAAACAACATCAAACAAAAAAGATTAGACATATGAACAACATGTGAACCGTATGAACATCTTCTGTATATTCAGAAGCCAACTCTGTTGTATGTACATGAACACTTATGAACCAAGGCATCTAGGGCTGTGTGTCTCATACGTGTTCACATGTTCTGTGTGTGTGTATATGTATTCATATGAACATCTAGTGACTTGAATATACATGAACATTTATGAATCACGACATCTACGACTGTGTGATTTCTGATGTGTTCATATGTCAAAGGTGAGAACTGTCGATT
>NW_020201899.1:42892-46134 GCF_001531365.2 Cynara cardunculus var. scolymus
GGTTGGGTTCACGTGAGACCAGACTGTTTTCGTGAGACCCGTGAGACCACATTTTTACACTTGAAACTTCACGGCAAAAACACCGTGAAGGTTTAAAAAAGGCAAACCTTCACAGCAAAAACACTGTGAAGGTTACCTTCACAACATTTTGCTGTGAAGTTTCAAGTGTAAAACGCTGTCTCACGAGTCTCACGAAAACAGGCTGGTCTCACATGATCCCAAGTTTATATATATATATATATACACTAGAAGGGTACTCGCACAATACAGCGAAATACATCTTCAATTTAATGTTTTGTTTTATTTTTTTTGTCTATGTTGATATAATACAGTGTATGTGGTTTTGAGAAAGATAATGTTTTTACTTTTGAATATTTTTTTTGAAGATATCATGAAATTTTGAAAAATTATATAGATTTTAATATCAAATTAATTATTTAAAAGTTCTCATTTTTTGTACAAGTTTTTTAATTCAATTTTTTTATTCTAATTACATTTAGGTCTAATAGCGAAGTAATTTATTTTTGGTTTGACAATATAATTTTTATAAAGATAATGGTTCTGTTAGAACACAATAATTATTCTAATTATATTTTAAATTTTTTATATTTATATGTTAGGGTGCGTTTGGTACACTGGACAGGGACAAGACAAAACATGAAATGGATCCCTGTCCCATGTTTGGCATGAATTTTATGTGGAACAGACAGGAACAAAGTGGAACAGGCCTGTTCCACTCCTACCCCATGGAACAGGATGGAACAAGGTGGAACAAACTTATATTTTACCAATATAACCTCAAACTAAAAGTTACTTCTCTTCTAAAACATCAAATATGTCTCTCTTTTACATTTTATTCATTCTTTAAATTTTATTTATTGTATTTTATGTTTTCTTAAACTTTCATTTTACTGTCCTCAAAATATTATTTTTATGCGGTTTCTATTTTTATTAATTTATGTAATTTATAATATATTAAAAATAAAAAATAATGTAGAAAAAAGATAGAAATAAAAATAGAAGACCACATAAACTTTTTATTTGGTGTCATTTTAATTGTTTTGACGAAAACTTCAAATGATATATTTTGTTATAAAAAATAACTATTCTATTATAATTTAATAAATTACATAAATTGTTTTCTTGATTTTATCACCTTCAAAATATTGCGTAAGGTTCACGCATGCAATTTGTTGTTTTTGATGAGTTTTGTATGTTTTCCCTTGATCAGAGTAGTAAATATTCGATTTTGATCTTACAGAAGTGATTATACAGGTGATAGATGAATTCTTTTATTTTCTGGAATCCAAGTTTTGTGAATGTGATGATACTATATGGGGTCACTAGCCAAATTGTTTTCTTGATGCTTATATTTTATTTACTATTTGATATTTAATCCATTTTAATTGGTTGTGCGCTTGTTGGTAGTAGTTTTTCTTTTTAGTGTGGAATGCATATATATTTGCTTCGATAATGGATTCTTGATGCTTATATTATATTTACCTTTTTCATATATCATTAGTTGATTATGAAATCATGCATTTTTACAAATATATTTTTGCAAATGTATTTTTGCAAGTAGTAGTGGTTTGATGTAAGTTATACTTTGCACACCGTATTTGTTAATATTGATTATTTAGTTAAAAAAACACTAAACAACTCACTGGGGGTAAATTGATCATTTTAACCAGTTTTGTCCAGTCTTGTCATGTCTTACAAAATGCTGAACAACTATCCTATTCTGTTCTGTTCTATCTGCATACCAAACGCACCCTTATAAAGATGTTTATCCTATATTTGATCATGTTTATTTGCAGTTAGTGATACGTTTTCAGAAATAGAGCTTTAACAAGTTGTACTTACGCACAATATACTTGTTATCTTAAATTTTAAGTAATGTGCATTAATAAACAATACTTCATGCATAAAGAATGAGTTTTAAGAGTTTTTGTTAAATGTTTTATAATATAGTATAGATAAGAGTTTAAACAAGAACATCTTCATTTTACGAAACATGAGAATACCTTTTTACTACAAATAATCACATATGATACACATGTGATACTAAATTAGAGACGTGGATGACTTTCGGCACGGTCTAGGTTGTAGGCCAAATCACCCTTGCACCACTAAGCCCTATCACATGTGATAAAAGATGTTATATGTGATACTATAATCCATCAAGACCATCATGTGTGATATTAAATCATAGATGCATACAGCCTTTGGTGTGACCTAAGTCGCATGACACGACATCCGCACATCACTCGCTCCCCTTACGTGTATTATCACATGTGATAAGGATGTTCTCGCGTTCCATAAAATGGAGGTGTTCTCGTTTGAACCTCCGTATATGTATGTATGCATGTATGTAAGTATATATATACACTAGAAGGTTACTATGCAGTGAGATAATCTCTATTTTAATGTTTCGTTTTATTTTGTCTCCATCAATGTTATAATATGATCTTCTATGGTACTGAAAAAACGATAATGTTTTTATTTTCTGAACAAAATATAAATTTGAAGGTATCATACAATTTTGAATCAAATTAAATATTTAAAAGTTCAATTTTTTTTGGGTATAAAACCATTGGTTTCAAGGCCATGGTATTCTTTTCATGTATCCAAGGCAGTTTTGTAACAAATAAAAGTTAGCTTATTTTTTGGATACTTGTTTAGATGAACATAAGTTGAATAAGCGTTGATTGAGGTAAGAGGTATGATCCGAGTAGGAGGTCTGATTGGGATAAGTGTTTGTTGTTTACCAAATTTTTATGTATTAATCACTGATTGAATAAAAATGACGATTATATCCTTAGTTTGAACGAACCAAAACATTATTAAATAGATACATTTATCAAAATAAAAATAAAATATATATTATGGTGTTGTCTATTGGCATTGATAATTTATGATACATTTAATAAAATATTTATAATTAACGAAAAGGTACCACTCGCCACCTATGTTAAAACCCTTCTTTCCTCATTTTATTTGGGTGGACATCTACTTCTTTGATGTCTACTCCTCTTATAGATGAGGAAACAAAGGGGTGGGTACATCTTTCTGTGCATGATGTACAAGTCTTGCAAAAAGAATTAATACCAAAACAATCACAGTCTTCTCGGAGGGTAAAATCGGTAAGCAACACATCATCTTCTTATCACAGAAAGAGGTTCGGTCAGTAACAACGTTAACTAGAGATTATATTTTTTTTGGATAAACATTTGCTCTTATCA
>NW_020201900.1:0-1556 GCF_001531365.2 Cynara cardunculus var. scolymus
TGACATTTTTACAAAAGCTCTTGATGAAAAACGATTTTTATTCCTAGTCAGCAAGATGGGTATGTTGAATCTCACCACTTAGAGGCAATAATTATCTTTTAACCAGCGATCTTCAATATCTCATGGTTATGCCAATAAGTGATACAATAACTTAGCCACAAATTTTCTAAGTATCTTAAACGAGAGCCCCTCTGGTTCTAAAGACCAGAGCCTCTGGCCATATAGAATGACTTAGATTTATTGGCAACATTTCATCTTTGAAACCAGAGCCCCTCTATTCCTATTGGTAACCAGAGCTCCTCTGGTTCAAAGCAAAGACTTGGTAATTTTAACCACGTCCTTTCTTTCTCCCACCCAGAGCCTCTGGTTATAAAGACCAGCACCTCTGGTTCCAACATATTGAGATATCAATGTCTCAATCCTTGGATTCTTGCACGCTCTCATCATTTCTTTCTCCTTAACCAACCAGAGCCTCTGGTTCCCACCTTTACTTGCTATATATTATTTTCTTTACAACCAGAGCCTCTGGTTCTAAAGACCAGACCCTCTAACTTAAGATTCTTTGCAAGCAAGTCTTAACCATTTCCTTTCTAACTCCCTTTCATATTGTTTTCCAACCAGAGCCTTTGGTTCTAAAGACCAGAGCCTCTGGACCCCATTCATTGCTTTTGAATCTCATTTTTCCTTCCCCTTTGAAACCAGAGCCCCTCTGGTCCTCGCTCACTAAAATCATTTATATGACTAAGTGTGTCCATTCACCCARAGCCACTGGTTCCAAAGACCAGAGCCTCTGGTTTCCACCCTACTCGCATTATATTCTGCTCTCACAACCAGAGCCTCTGGTTCTAAAGACTAGAGCCTTTGGCTTCAGATTCTTTGCAAGCTTTATCTTAATCATTTCATCTCATACTCCATTTCATCATCGTTCAACCAGAGCCTCTGGTTTCAAAGACCCGAGCCTCTGCTTTCCTTCGCTTGCTATACATTCTTTCTCTAAACCAGAGCCTCTAGTTCTAAAGACCAGAGCCTCTGGTTTCCACCCTATTTGCATTATATTCTGCTCTCACAACCAGAGCCTCTGGTTCTAAAGACCAGAGCCTCTGGCTTTAGACTCTTTGCAAGCTTTATCTTAATCATTTCATCTCATGCTCCATTTCATCATCATTCAACCAGAGCCTCTGGTTCCAAAGACCAGAGCCTCTGCTTTCCTTCGCTCACTATACATTCTTTCTCTAAACCAGAGCCTCTAGTTCTAAAGACCAGAGCCTCTGGCCTTAATTTCTTTGAAAGCAAAGTCTTCATCATTTCATTTCAGACTTCATTTAATCATCCTTCACAACCAGAGCCTCTGGTTCTAAAGACCAGAGCCTCTAGATTCAAAGTCTTTGCAACCAGAGCCCCTTTGGTCACAAAGACTCGTTCCTTTTCATACTTAACCATATTTCATTTTTTCTCTCATCCTTCACAACCAGAGCCTCTGGTTCTAAAGACCAGAGCCTCTGGATTCAAAGTCTTTGCAACCAGAGCCCCTCTGGTCTCAAAGACTCATTGCTCTT
>NW_020201900.1:1829-20103 GCF_001531365.2 Cynara cardunculus var. scolymus
AGAGCCTCTGGTCATCCAACATCTAAACTCCTTATTGTTTCTAGGGGGAGTTTTTTCATTTCATTTCATATCTCTATGCATCCTTTGAGGGGGAGCAAAAGTTTACATTTGTAAACTTGAATTTTCCATCAAGAGCCTCTGGTTCTACTATCCAGAGCCTCTGGTCCCATAAAATGCTACATATGAATATAATACCAGACCTGCTCTGGTTCTATAAAATGGATTAACATACTTAACAAAAGCCTCCACATCATGTCAATCCTACATCACTACTTGTCTTCATCGATATCCCAACCAGAACTCCTCTGGTTCCTCACTCAAGATATCATGCCCAACTAGAACTCCTCTGGTTCCTCACTCAAGATATCATGCCCAACCAGAACTCCTCTGGTTCTTCACTCAAGATATCATGCTTAACCAGAGCTCCTCTGGTTCCATGAAAATACAATTTTTCACCTAAAACTCATATACATTGAAAACAATTTTTAAAAGATTATACAAAATTGCAGCTTTTGTGACTAAAAACTATAACATCAGTTTTTAGAAGACCAAAACTTTGTAATTAGTATTAATCTTACAATTAGATGAGATTTTAAATTCCATTTTTTTAAACGTCTTCCACAAATTACCGCAACAGAGACATACATCCCGGTCTACAAAATGCAAGGACACCGTCCAACCCTTTCGAAGGAAGGATACAGCATCAACAGATCGCTGTCAAGGGCTATGCTCACTGTCATTCCATCGACAAGTGAGATACGCCAAGCCTATGAACGTTCCATGTTGTCCCAAGAACCGAGGGCAGCTACCACGGAGCACTTAGAGGCGTCCCCCCTCCAAGCGAGGGAGCACAACCATCGTGCTTCCCCCGGCCCTCACCAACATATTTCCCTACCTACTACCCAAAGGGCACCCACATCCACTATCCCTGGCGATCAAAGCCAAAGGAATATTGAAACAGGACGACCCAGTCTAATCCAAACCCAAGCTAGCCGTCCAGAGGCCATCCTCCGAGCCTCTGGAGATGAACAAGCCGAGGAATCTCATACCCCATCACCCCTCTCTCAATAGAGAGGTGATGAAGAGATAAGAGCCCCTTCGCCTCAGGGCTCGCCACAACCTCTCACACACACAAACGCATTCGTTGCTTCTAATGTTGAACCCATAGATCGTTTAGAGCGATCTTCATTTCGTGCACCACTATCCTCGGTATTTGATCTACCAAAGGGTACACACATCCGATTCACTTACTCAGCCTCTGAAGCTGAAGAAGAGGAAGAGGATGTCCAAACATCATGACATAGTTCTTCTCTCGAAGGCTATCAAGGACATGATGGAAGTCCTTCGCGGCTTACCTTCACACAAGGCTAAGAAGGCGCCTCAGGAACAGAGGCACAACCTGCAACATCTGTTGCTGCAGGGGTTACCCCCTTAGCCGATCTGGTCACCAAGGCTGAGTTCCAGGCCTTTGTTGATAAGTTCCGCGCCTCATGCTCGAGCAGTCGCCCAAGCAAACGACAATGCCACGATGACCAAGACCCCGATGATCAAGGTCTTGGACCTCGTGAGGGGGAGACAGAGGCAGCAGCTTCATATACATCTCCATCCGCTGCACCAACACAACCTTGACTTGAAGAGGGTGATGAACGATAAAGCTGCTGAATCTGAACGAATAAGTTCTAAGGAAAGATACTTGCTGATCAATGCGATAAACTTGCTCGAGGAAAAGATCCAATATAGGAATGCTCTGAGAAGGCTAGAGAAGATTCTTGGACTGCGCAAAACGAAATTTACAAGAGTCCAAACTTGAATCCAAAGGGGGAGAATGTTGGGTTCAAGTTAGAGCKTTAAAGTTGTATTCAAGTTTCTCCTTAGAATAGCTTTATTCTGTAATAGTGTAGTTTTACTATTCCTAGTATAAATAGTATTTCCCTTTGTAATTGTCATTAACGAAGTCATTAGCAAATTTGTAATCAAGATTAGAGCTGTAAATTTCTCTCTCTCAATCTAATCAATCTTTGATAATATTCTCTCTACTTTTATGTTCATCTTGATTCTTGAAGATCATATCATGTTTGTATGATTTCTGGACTTATCATTGCCCATGTTATCCCAAACTCCGGCGAAGCTGCTGCAGCTGAGGAAGTTGATGCCATCCCTCGTGATGATGACCTTCCCATCACCTCTGCACATGTTGCTAGTGATATGGAAGAAGAAGTTGATGAAAAAGAAGACGATGAAGGTGATGAACCTGATGTTCCAGACTCCGACAGTGATCTCGATGGTGATGACGATGACGATGATGAAGATGACTTCACCATCCAGTATCAGCGTCCAAGAACCGCCACCAAAGGAGTCGCCCTCAGGGATTCTGCATCCCATAGGGAGCAAAGGGAAGAAGAGTCTGCTCCTACAAAGAACCAGGACCCTAAGTCAAAAGGCAATGGTGTTGCTCAAGAAGGGAACCTGAAGGTATTATTTCAAAAACCCTATTCCCTTATATGAAGACTCTACCTCTCAGGTAGTTGTTACTTCCTTGTATCAACTTCAAATTCCTTCTACCACCTGCGGTCAACTGGAGTGGGTCCCTGAGAACCCTATCTCCAGTGCTCCTACCGACCTGCAGATGACTGAGCTTAAGGAGTCACTCGACAAGACTAGAGTAAAGATCCCTCTTCGTACCTCTAGTGGTGGTGAGTTCGACTTGCTTTCTAAAGCTGAAAGACTCGAGGCAATAAGAGCTGAAGAAGAGCTAGAGCTTCAAAAAAAGCAGACCGAGGATAGCCTAAAACTGGCCAAGTCACTAGCTGAAAAGTTCTTCCGAAGAGAAAGTCCAAAACGAAGGTGAACGCTGTCCAAAACCAAGCTAAGCAACTCTCTCTTGCAGAAGTTGAAAACGAGAAAAATCTGAAGCTGGCAGAGCGGGACAAGCTCTGGAGCGAAGCAAAGCTGAAAAAGAGAATCAATCCTTACCCGATCTAAAGCATCAGCATTAGCGGACGATCCAAAGTCGGTGGAACTCTTCTCTCAATGCTCATCACTAGGGACAGTCTCATTGCCTTAACCGAGTACCCTTCCTACTTTGGCCAATATGGATACAACAAATGACTGGAGATTAGACAAGCCATTCAGCGCTCCAAGTCCAGACATAAGCCGATTATTGAGAACATCATCAATGATCTTATCAAAAGGATGTCCAGGTATGTCACAGTCCTTGACAGGCCATCTCTGAAGAAAGGAGGAAGGAAGAAAATACCCTCTAGTCCTAGTGATGGACCATCCCTAAGGAACGAACATGAAACAAAGTTCTTCTTAGATGAAGTACTGAAGGATCGTGAGAGTCCAAACATCTCTATGCTGAATTTGGATCTGCCAGCGAAGGGTCCCTATACACCCAACTCTGTGCACTTCAAACTTGAGTTAGGAGTTATACTCCTTGACTATGAAGGTGAAGTAAGATTTCATAGAATGTCTGAGTTACGTCTATGTCTGATGGAACACCTGGTTTATCTTATGTTCTGGCTAGATGATGACTTGAAAGGAAAAGTTGTGGACCGAAGGATACGAAGAGAATTTGTACATCGAAAGAAGCTTAGAGAAGATGTACCAGTTTATATCTATCTAGATGACTTAGACTAGTTCATTTTTCTTTGTAATATTGTCCATGTTTTCTAATCTACTTACTATGTCTACATTCAGTGATTAATCTTATATTTTGTAAGTTTTAGACATGTACTGAACATCTTGTAATTTTTCCATTGAAAATAATATAAGTGTTTTTGTGCATCACTGAAAAAGATCGCTGGAAAAAAGTAATAGGGACACAAGTCTATGAGTTCCAGTATTACTTTTCACATTCACTGACAATCTATAAGTCAGTTAAAAAGCTTTCAGTTTCAGATTTCATTCTGGTAACTCTTCTTAAATGTAACTTAAGAAAATTCTCCAGGTAAAGACTGACTCACTAAAAAAAGATCTCAAAATAGTTAAAAGGGACATGTACTTTATATGTCACTTTTCCTTATTATTATTTGAGAAGACAACTTTCTTTATGTTGTCTTGTTATCATCAAATAGGGGGTGATTGTTGATCCTCTCTCTCATTGATTTGATCATAATCCCTTTTACATTACTCGAAGTATTTATGTTTCTGTTTTTAGTTCCAACGATTGTCACTGAGTCTGTGCAGTGATCGCTGAAGAACTTATGATGTAAATCCAGTCAGCGACAACGATACTTCAAGAATACAAAACTCACACCAATGAACCTTCAGCGACAGTCGAAGACTGAAACTGAAGATTAGAGACTGGCGAGTACGTGATCTGAAGCAGTATTCAGTGATTACAACCTTGTCTACATATGTGTGAAGACTGCCCAAGCGTTAGTGAATGCTGAAGAGACCTTTAGGTTATTCCAGCATTCAGCGATCAAAAGAAGCTTGTTAAGCACGATTGTTTTTGTCTTGTTCTTACATATACAAAGGACAAACCCATACCCTTTCTAAAAGTTATTATGGTACGGAGCAGATTAGTTGACACTATTACCCACCAACTTTGTGAAAGGATGTCTGCTCATGAATTGGCTCTTGTACTATTCACTGTAGCAAAGGATAAGCCTTCCTCTTAAGGCTTGACACACGTTCTAACCCTACTACGTTGCATTAAATGCGTATAAATAGATGTGTTCTATCTTCATGCAGAGATACTCTTTCTCCTCACTCTGAACTTACTTACGCTTAAGTAAAAGAACACACACACATATAAGAACAAATACGCTCATCTTTAAGAGCAAGTTAGAATCTCTTTGTTATATTATAAACAGTTCTTTCCTAGATAGAATTTACTTTCTCCTAAGTCTTTAACAATAAATCTTTTCTTTATTTGCTAAGAATTAGTGTGTAACTTTAGATTGTTTAGATAGGTTTTATCTACTTTATCTTTCCACAAACAATCTTGTAAAATTTGTATTGATCCTTCTTTATCGATACATATTTTAAATTTGAAAAGTTTTATGTGTTTGTATTCATCCCCCCTTCTACAAATTGTTGTACACATTTTGTAGACCCTAACGGGACTTACATTATTCGGCAAACAATCTTGTAAAATCTATATTGATTCTTCATTATCAATATATATTTTAAATTTGAAAATTTTATTGTGTTTGTATTCTCCCCCTCCCTTCTACAAACTGTTTCTACACATCTTCTAGACCCTAATGGGACCAACAAGTGGTATCAGAGAAGTGTATTTCTCTTCTTGTTGTTTAGTTGTTTTTTGCATTATCTTATCTCCTTCTTTAGATAATCTTATTGCTTTCAAATGGCTTTAAAAAACACAAACACACACTTTCATGATAATGGATCTCTTGCCAAACCTCCCCGATTTATTCGAGACAACTTTAGTCTTTAGAAGAATCAGATGTCCCTCTTTCTAGAAGGTGTGGGTCCTAAAATTCCACATTATATAGAAAATGGACCATATGTTCCATACGCTATTTCTCCGACTGTTCCTGAAACAACTACGACTCCATACGCTATTTCTCCGACTGTTCCTGAAACAACTATGATTGCTACAATTTTTGAACGGCAGATTCCAAAGCTCCCTCATCACTGGAGCGATGAAGACAAGAAAAAGATAGCCATAGACACTTGTGCTAGGTCTATAATAGTTATATCTCTTCCTGATGAGGTTTATCATTCTGTGATGAAACTCAGAACCTCTAAAATCCACGTGGGACACTTTATGTGTTCAATATGAAGGAACCTCTCAGGTTCAAGAATCGAGCAAGATTAATTTAGTAAGACAATATGAAACCTTCTTTATGGAAAGACTGAGACTTGTTTGGAGTACATCAATGTTTGAATTGTCTTCTTATCGATTTAAACACTGTTGGTAGGAAATATTCCAATGCTGAAACTTTGACAAAATTTCTGAATTATTTACCTGAGTCTTGGGATACTTATGCCATGTGTCTCAAGATGTCTAATGACATTTCCTCTCTCTCTCTTTCTCTCTCTGCACTCTCTATGGGATACTGCTTAATCATGAGCAGTCTCGATAGTTGAAAAGGATTTTAACCAAGGATTTCAGAGAAATGAAGAGCTCTCCGTTAGCTCTTCTGCTTCTTCTTCTTTAGTTCTTCCTCCTGTTGTTATCATTGAGTTAGATTCTACTAACTTTGAGGATCTATTAGAGTCTGATCTAGCAGACTATGATGAATCACTGGCGTTGTTAACTAAATCTTTTAAAAGATTCCCCAGGAAAAGCAACATTCGCAGATTTCCTTCGCTGACCATCAAGGAAAAACCAAAGTCTGATAATATAGACAAGGCTTCAGCGATCTGCTACAATTGTCACCACAAGGGTCACTTTGCTGGTGACTACAGGTCTAAGAAAGTTGTGATGCCATCTTCTTAAACCTCATCCTCCTTCAGATCTAAAGATCACAAATACCTAAAGCTAAAGGAGAAGTACGAAAAGATGAAGATTTCCCAGCGAAAGGCCAAAGATCTTGTCGCTGAAGAGCATGGCTAGGTTGATTCGTCTGATGAATCATCATCTGAGGAGGAAGACACGAACTATCTCTGCTTGATGGCCAAGGATGTCAAAGTAGAAGCTTCTGAGACATCAATTTCTAATGATCCATCATCATCATCTCCTGCTCAGGTATGTCTCCTGAATGAACCCTCTTCTTCTTTCTCTTCTAGCATATCAGCGTTAGACACACTGACGGTGGACCTTTACAATGCCCTGAATGGAAAGTCTAAAGCAGAAATGTTTAATCTTGATCTTCAAGAACAATTGAAGACTTGTCAATCAAAGATCAAAGAGTTCACTAAGATCAAAGAATATCTTAAAGATCAGGTCATTGTGAACCAAACCATCACAGTTGAATGCAAACAGGCTATCGTTGAGCGTGAGCAAGCAATTGCAAAACTCAGGGCTGAGAAGGATACCATTCAAGGATGCTGCAAAAGCTTTATCGAAGCCTTAGAGATCATTAACGCTAAGATCCTAGCCAAGATAAATACTGGTCTAGGTTTTACCTATGATCAGGAAGACAATGTCGCTGACGGGTCCATGCTCAAGTTTGACACCTTTGTCTCTTCTATTCCTGACACTTCTTCTTCTCAGTCTTCTTTAGATGATAGTCATCTTGATGGAACTCCTTCGAGTTCAGGTTGTAAAGACAAGGTAAATCCATTCTCACAGCACCTCTTCCTAAGAATGCTAACAATTCAAATAGATCTAAATCTATTTCTTCAGCTCGTAAACCTTCTTCTTCTTCAGGGACCAAGAAATCTGAATCTAATCAGAAATCTAAGTCTCAGCTCAAGGTGAATGCTTCACCTAAGGACTCCAAATCTTCAAAAGATCCTCCAAGAACTAATGAGAAGGGAATCCTTGGAGCTTGTCCCTCTTCAAATCTGGTACTTCCTGGCCCTAAAGCTACCTTTAGCTATAGGAAGTGTAAACACTATGGTGAAACTACACACATTGCGAGTAAGTATCCTTCTGCCGCGAAGGCTGGTCCACCAACCAACGATAAGAAAGTAGCTAAGGCAGAAAAATCAACCAAAACAAAATCAAGCACTAAGGCTGCTAAAGCAACCAAGGTGAAGAAAACCCCTGGAGCCTCCTTTTTAGGCTTAGTGAAGACAGCCACTGACTCTATCTCTCTAGTGTCGGAGGTTGTTCCTATTTCCTCTAAAACCTCTCCAGGTTCAGTGAAGCCGCCTACTGATGTTGGTTCTTCAGTTTCAGTTGATGAAGCCTCTAACATTGTTGAACCCAAATAAAATGGGTACCAAAAGCATTTTTAAATTGTTCCCTTGTGCAGGAAGTCAAAGGCATATGGTATCTCGATAGTGGATGCTGAAGGCACATGATCGGAGACAAATCCCTGCTCATCAACTATAAGGAAGAAAGCGGCTCTTCCGTGACCTTTGGAGGTAATAGAAAAGGATATACCAGAGGCTTTGGTATATTAACCCATGGTGCAACCTTATTCAGGCATGTTGCATACGTTGAAGGACTGAAGCACAATTTTCTCAGCATCAGTTAGCTATGTGACAAAGACTACACAGTAAAGTTCTCCAAGAATTTATGCTATGTCTACATCATCAACATGGATTCTTCTCTCACTGAGAATAGGTGTTTCCTCCTTAAAGCTTCATCGGATATCAACTAGCTCGATCAATGCTCAGCGAGTCCCATCTCCCTACCAATTTTTGGGCTGAAACTGTCAACACCGCTTGTTTTAATCAAAATCGGCCGCTGATCATTAAGAGGTTCAAGAAGACAAGTTATGCACTTTTCCATGGCAAAAATCCCTGTATCGGCTTTCTACATATCTTTGGTTGCACGTGTTATATTCTCAACAACCGTGATCAACTAGAAAAGTTCGATCCCAAAGCTGATGAAGAAATCTTTCTTGGATATTCTTTAGTGTCTAAAGCCTTCAGATTATTCAAAAAAACGCCGACAGGCGATAGAAGAAACTATTCATGTCACATTTGATGAATCTTAATCAGCTAATTCTAAACCATCATAAATGATGAAGAAGAATTAGAAAATTGGATGTTTTCTCATTATGGACAACCTGAAGCTTCCTTCAGTGTTCCTCTCAACACTAAAGGTTCAGAAGCTAAAGATGATCCATTAATCATTCCAGTTGCAGCTAGTCACAGCTAGTTACCTGTGTTCCTTCTTTTACTTCAAACATTGATCAATCAGTGAATGAAATGCCTTCAACATATGAGCCTATATCAGTCGCTGAATTTGAGGCTCCTTTAGCGATTGTTCCAATCGCTGAAGAATCTGCAGCTGAAGCCTCATCATCTGTTCCTGAACTTCTATGCTCAGACAATAATCCTCTACCAGCTCAGTGTTGGATTAAAGACCATCCTATTCATCAAATTCTTGGTGATCCAGATACAGGTATTCAGATTCGTCGTGGTGTAGGTAATATCTGTCTCTTTGTCAACTTTATTTCTTTAGTTGAGCCCAAAAAGAACAATGATGCTATCTCTGACCCTAGCTAGGTCACTGCCATGAAAGATAAGCTCATTGAGTTTGATAAGAACAAAGTCTGGTACATTGTCCCGCGTCCATCTGACAAAATGTTGATAGACACCAAATGGGTCTATGGCAACAAGTTAGATGAAAAAGGTGTGGTAACCCGTACCAAGGCTCGACTTATTGCTCAGGGTTATAGACAATAAGAAGTGATCGAGTATGACGAGACCTTCACACCAGTGGCTAGACTCGAAGCAATTCAACTCTTTCTAGCTTTTGCTGCCCATAGAGACTTTAAAGTCTACCAAATGGATGTAAAGACCGTTTTCCTTAACGGAAAACTCCAAGAGGAAGTTTATGTTGAACAACCTCCTGGGTTTCTTGACCCTAAGTATCCAAACCACGTCTATCGTTTGGATAAAGCTCTTTATGAGTTAAAACAGGCTCCCCGTGCCTAGTATGATACCCTCTCCTCATTTCTCATCTTTGAGAAATTTGTCCGCGGAAATATTGACCAGACCTTATTTCTTAGGAAAGTTAAAGGTCATATCATTCTAGTCTAAATATATGTCTATGATATTATTTTTGGCTCCACTAATCCCTCTTTATGTTTTCGATTCTGATCGCATGAAGAAAGAATACCAGATGAGTATGATGGGAGAACTAACCTTCTCTTCATCTAGTGCTTTCTTCTTCTGAACAATGATGTCAAACAATTCCAAATTCTTGCTTTGACATTCTTCTTTAAACATTTTCTTCTCTTTATCAAACTTGGAAGATGATAACTTGTTCAAAATCAGATATTTGCTTTGAAAGCATTTTGGCATTCAGCTCCAAAGTGTAAATCTTGCTTTCAAAAGATTATCGTTTAGTATCAAATCTATTTTCAGCTTCTATCATCTTATCCTTCTCTTTTTCCAAAACTTTTTTTTTCAACAACCAAACTCTTCTCAGCTTCTATTATCTTATCTTTCTCCTTTTTCCAATAATTTCCTTTCATCAACAACTCTCTTCTCAACTTCATGTAGTTTCTCTGTTAGCTCCTCAACCCCTTTATTCTTATTTCCTTTAGAATTCCTTTCAACAGTTATTTCATTTTCCACTTTACGAATTTTATTTACCAAATCTTGCTTTATTTTGCTATGTTTTATTGCTTCTTCACCTGACTCTTTTCTTTTAGATTCCAAAGTCTTTTCCAGTTCATGAATTGTAGATTTCAACCTAGAATTTACCTTTAACTGTTCAAAGTCTCTTTTTCGACTCCTCTGAAATTATAATCATTTCCAACTAATACATCAATTTCAGCTTGAAGATATTTCTTTTCTTCTTTAGATTTTTCGAGATCTTGTTTCAAATCTTTAGCCTATTCCAAATTAGCATGATTTTCAAGAAACCCACTCACATATTTTTCTTTATATTCTTTCAAACTTTTTTCCAATTCACATACCTTTTCTTTCAAATCCTTATTTTCTCTCTCATAAAATGATGCCATTTAAAATTCAAGATTGATCAAAAAGAATCTATGCAGTATACGAAATTGATCAAAGAAATGCAATTAAGAAAAATATTACAAAAATTTCACACAGTTTCAAAATTCACACTTTGCAAATTTTCCAGAAAATTGAGAATACCAACAACAACAGTCAATAATGAAATCGAAATTCCAATACAATCTCCTTGAAATCCAATCTGATTAAAACAATCAAACAATCAACCTTGAAGTCTGACAATGTGTAGAAAAACAGTCAAGACTATCACTAATTAAGAATGATCAAATCCGGATAAGGAATCAAACAACTTAGGTGAAACTTGATGAAATCCGGATGAGAGGATGAAGCTTGGACAAAGCTATGGCTGAGAACAACCAAGTCAGTGTCCGAGGAACAAGCAAAAATGGACAAGTCAAAGACCAAGGAACCCCAAGCTCGGACAAGGCAGTGTCCGAGGAAGGGTGGATCTCGAAACAAGTATGGCCAAGGCTGATTATGTCCGAGGAAAGTCCGGACAAGGGGTTGTGTTGTGCGAGGAAGACAAGAGCTCGGACAAGCTTGTGTCCGAGAATGACTTCAATACGGACAAGTCAGTGTCAAGAGATGAGCAATACGGATACAAAGTGACCGAGAATGGAAATTGATTAAAATTGTGACCGAGAAAGGTTGATCTCGGACAAGCCAGTATCTGAGTATGGCTGAATCCAGACGAGGCAGTGTCCGGGAATGATGATATTCGGGTGAAGCTGTATGCAAGGAAAAGGAAATCGGTCAAGGTCACATCCAAGGATGAGGTAATCCGGACGAGCCTATGTCCGAGGATTGATCAATACGGCTAAGTCTATGACCGAGGAGTGCAGAATCCGGATGAAGGGTGACCGAGGAAGGCTCAAAATCCGGATGAAGGGTGACCGACTAAGGCAAAATCCAGGTGATGTTGTACGATATACTTGAATTCAGGCCATCAAAATTGATCAAATCAAACTCACAAACATAAATTATCAAAACTTTTCACCAAAAATGGATCAAAATCGAGATTTATATGATTTTTGATCAAGAACACAAAATTTCTCAAACTCAAAAAATTTAATCAAATCTTTAAAAGTAATGATCGAAACACAAATTCTTGTGGATAACAATGATTCACGATCCAAAAACGCACACAATGATTATCATTTTAACACACAAACATCCAAAAATGAAAGATTTGAGTAGAAAAATTATGAGAAATGTGATGAACACTCAAGAACACTCATATGAACATAAAAAAAATACGAATTTTTCCAAAAAAATTTGCAACTTTTTGAGATTTCTTCAAACAATTTCACTGCAAATTAGCTCTGATACCAAATGTTTGTCCCACTTCTTCAACCAATCTTCAAATCATCTTCAAGAACATGATAAAATGGCATTCTTCAAAGTATGAGTTTTGAGATAAAAAGTCAACAAGTCAATATGTGTTTATTTCTCTTAAGCTCTCAATTACAAGTAATGAAATCAACTCCCTTCTTTAAAACTCTCTAAACAGGACCTATATATAGGTCAAACTAAAATAGAAAAGACAAAGTCTAATACAAGACTTACAAAGTCAAACTTTCAAGAATTACAAATAAAGTCTTTCAAGAATGAATACAATAAACTCTAAAATTCAATCCTAACAACCTCTGCCAAAAACAAATTGCAAGCAATAACTCTCAAGAATACTCGAATCCTTCGACCTTTTTCTCAAAAACTCTAAGGTCGATAACTTTCTTTAAACATAGAACTGTTCTTCTTCTTCTTCTTATGAAACTGTTGTTTGACATTTTAAGAACCTTGTTCTCTTAAACACAAACAGAATGATTAATAACACAATTTTATTTGTCATTATAATTTAGAAGTTTCAAATACACTACTCTTCTTGAAAAACCCTAACATCTTCTTTGTGTGTTCTTCAAAAGAAGTTTTATTGTTCTAAAACTTAAAAAAGATCACAAACAAATCTTGGACTACTAATACAAACTGTTTTCTTTTCTTATCTCTTAACAAAATCTATAAATGGCTGCCAAGAATGTGAATTTCTCTGTGGAAGACGTCTCCTTCAAGGCCAATAATCACATTGCCTTGTTCGATATCCCTACCAACAAAATAATCTACAAGGATGTTGCTGCCTTCCTAAGGATGTCTCCCATTGCCTACGCTCTCAATCATGAACCTGTCATGGTTAGGGAGGCCTTCAGGAGTTCTGGATGACTACTAAGGTGGTGCAAGAAGAGGACAAGTATAGTCATCAGGTGGAGAAAATCTCCTTCACCTTCAACAGGATGACTGTAAGCTTTGGCGTGACCACTCTCAGGCACGCTCTTCGCTTCCCAAAGGGTCCATTCGCCAGCGACCCTACCACTAAAGAAATCATTGCCTACCTCGATGACATTGGCTACCAATGGCCAATAAAGAAGGACTCCAGCGAGCCTCTCAAGTCGTTGTCCTAGATCGAGAAAAACTGCATGTCTGCGGTATGGCAGTTCCTGTTCTCTCACTTCATCCAGAGCATGGGTGGAAAGACTGACGGCCAGGATCAACCATCCAGAGTTGTTCTAACCATCGGCGTCTCAGTGATCTGTCACCGACCGATCAACTTTGCCGCTTTCATCTTCGACGACTTGGCGCTCAAGCTGAACAAGCATCAAAGGGAGAAAGTGGTTCCCTACACCCGTTTCTTGTCAATGGTTTTCGCTAAGATATTTGGCAAAAAATACTCCAAGGAAGGTAACCATCCTGTGTCCAAGCTTGGATTCAGAATTCTGGATGACAAGCTCAGGGATAGAGATGTTCCACTCTCTTTAGTGGTGCAATACTCTTCAATTATTCCTTCTTCTTCTCCCTCTCAGGTGGTTAAGACAAGGGAAAACCCCCCAAGTCTAACCCAACCACCACAACCATCTCTACCAAACGCCCATCTCAATCAACTCTTGGTTCTCTTTCGAGGACCAAGAAGGCCAAAAGGGGACTACCATCTCTGGCCGTGACCTCTCAAAAGGTCTCAACTATTGAAAGAAGCCTTAACCTTGAGGAAACTTCAATCAGCCATCCCAGCTCTTCAATGATATTTGAGATCACTGTCATACCACTGGCTCCTCACCCAACCGCCTCAGTGACCCAAATCACTGAAGGTGTGAATATCAGCGTCACCATCGCTGAACAATCACTACCCACAGACTCAGCCATCTTCTCCTCCCCTTCTTTATTGGTATGTACACATGTCAATGAATCATCATCGACTGTCCTCCCTGATGATGAGACACCCACCACTGGACCTGAGGTAGCTCCTCTCAAAGCTCCTCATTAAACTGGTGCTCATCCTCTCGAGTGCACCATCGAGCCAACTAGCATTAATCCTTCAAATAACATTGAAGACCCTTCAGGTACTCCATCTTACTACCTATTCAATTCTTGTAACCTGAGCTTCCTTATGCTCATTCTCATTCCTTTTCAAGTCCTTCTAAGGCATAAACCATGGACGAAGAATAATATGACATGGCAACAGACGTAAAGCTGCTCCTCCCAGCAGTCAAGACTATCTTAATTAAGATGGACGAGGTCCATAAAGACATATCTCTTAGGGACGAAGTCACTGCTAACCTCTTAGCCGTTAGGGTTGAAGTTCAAGAGGTCAAGGGCCAGATCTCCACTCTCCAAGTGGCTGTTCAAGCAAATGTTGAGGCCATCACTGCTCTAACGAGCAAGGCCGATGAAGCACACACCCACTATGTCTAGCAAGCGGAGCTGATGCATCAAGTCATGGTTGCTCTCCATCAAGCAGTTCAGTGCCTCTTCCTTCATTCAATGCTGATGACTGTGCTCAGCTAAACGAAGTGCATGACGCAACGATCAGCCTAGCTAGTACTCTGATGCGGCTAGAGGATATGATGGTGCAACAAATCCAGAGCGTCGACCAACTCTATGGCTATTGCTCTCAAGCTATTGCCAGAGAGGGGGAGATAAGGTCTGACATTGGACCATCTGCTGTTGTTGCTACCCCCATGTCTGTTACTCCAGCAACCCATGAAGTTGAAGCTCCTAGAGTTGAAGCTGACGCTGAGGTTGTCAATGTTATCCCAACCTTCCCATCACCTCTACAACTAATATTGGTGATGAGGAAGAAGATGATGAAGATGAAAAAGGTGAATCTCTCGACCTCCCAGACTCCGGCAGCGACCTGGATGATGATGACGATGAAGACCACTTCACCATCCAGTACCAACATCCATCTACTACCACAAAAGGTGTCACCCTCAAGGATTCTGCATCCTAGGGGGAGCAAAGGGGAGATGAGGTTGCTCAAGAAACGCACCAGGGCACCAACTCTAAGGGCAAAGGTGTCACTGAAGAAGGAAACCTCAAGGTACTTTTCAAACCCCTTGAACCCTTGTATGATGAGTCCTCAAGCCTAATAACAATAACTTCAATGTACCGACTCTTAATTCCCTCAACAACCTGTGGTCGACTGGAGGAATCGGTCCTTGAGAACCCAACCCCCAGCACTCTTACCGACCAATAGATGACTCAACTCAGGGAGTCACTTGACCAAACTAGAGTAAAAATTCCTCTTCATACCTCTAGTTGTGGTGAGTTCGACTTCCTGATTGAAGCTGAAAGACTCGAGGCTCTCAAGGGCAAGGAAAAACTTGCACATCAAAAGAAACAGGCTGAGAACAACTTAAAGCTGGCCAAGTCTCTAGCCGCAAAAGTTCTTCCAAAGAGAAAATCCAAAAAGATGGTGAACGTTGTCCAGGCCCAAGCTAAGCTTTTGTCTATTGCAGAGGCTGAACATGAAAAGAACCTAAAGCTGGCCGAACGTGACCATCGCTGGAGCGAAATAAGCCTTAACAAGAAAATCAGCCCTCATCCGATTACAAGTGTCAGCATCAGCGGACGAATAAAAGATGGTGGGTTGTTGTGATCTACGCTCATCACCAGGGATAATCTTGAGGCGGTCGCCGTGTACCCTTCCTACGTGTGACATCTGTCATTCTTGAAGCATCAGGTTAGCACCTTTGTAGGGTACCTATATTTAGAGCTATATTTATTTAGGATCTAGTCATGATTAATTGAAATTCAACTGGTCTGGTTCCCAAAATATAGTTCAGTGAACCTTGTTTCGACAAGTAGCAGATGAAGTTAACTTATGTAATGCCAAATATAATAAAGTTGATATTATAAGTCCAAATTAAAATACAAAAGTCTCATTTAAATGTCCAAATAATTTTACCAAAAAGGTGGAGCTTTGATTTAATAATGTTATTTTTATCAATGTTTGGCAAATTGTAGTTCGGATATAAAGTTAAATGGGCCTTAAATTGTTTAAAAGAAAAATAATTTTTAAATGGACTTGGGCCATTAAGGCCGGCCTATTTCCTTCCTTAAATTCCTCATATAAATACCCCTCGTCTTTTGAAATCTCTCATTTTTCACCACCCATTTTGTATAAACTTTTCTTCTCAAAAATCTGTCTCTAAACCGTACCCTTCCGGCCGATTTCATCTTCCAACAACATTAAGAATCTAATCCATCTTGAGGATTATTCCAGATTTCATTCAAAAGGTAAGGGACTAGTTTCATTATTTCTGTTCTTCGTCAAGATTTCTATTTTCCTACACTTTTCTCCTCGATCTTTTTATAAACAACTTTCTTGAGAGTCTAAGGTAGGAGATTATACATCAATGACATGGAAATGTCTTCAAACTGATGGTAATCTATGATCTGCAAACGATTAGAACTCAAGAAAAGTTGGTAAAGGTACTTGCATGCGGATTTTTGGCCATAAAGTTAAGTTCTGAATCTTCAAGTCCTTGATGCATGTTTACCGTGCGAAAATAGCATCACTTACGGAATCCTGCATGCACCTTAAATCGGTTTTATTTTGTAAAAACTCGTTAAAAATAGGTGAATCTTCTTTTGAAGCTAGCTTAATGTGTTAGCTTTAATATAAATTTTCAATATTTGGAAAATGATGAGTTTAGACCCCCTAAATGGCCACCACTCGAAGAGTGTGCAATCTGTTTTGGGGGCTTTGTCACTCATAAGGGTAGGGTAATGATGATTACCTTAAACCTATCTTTAGTTATGTTTTGGAAAAAGTCTGTTTAACTCCCTTTTTTGTTAGATATAAAATTTGGACATAAAAAGAGTTGTGAAAGGTTCCTTTTTGGCAATGAATTATGAGACTAAAATGTCAGATTTAGAATTTATATTGTTCCAAATGACAGCTTTTTGGCGCAAAGGAGTTAATTATAAAATATACATTTTTGGGCTATTTTTAGAGCAATTAACAAAAATATCAATTTTAAATCATAATACCCATTGGCATTACATAAGATATAACTTGATTTTATCTCTGTCGAGAACCCATAGGTAATCTATTTTTTGGTCATTGGACTGTGTAGGAAGGTTAGGGCAGGACGTTCAGCGCTTGAGACGTCATCAAATCCTTGGATATTCATCGGCTAACTATTGAGTTTTCATGGCCCCACTTTTAATGTTTTTTGTTTATTTAAACTAGGGGAAAAGCATGAAGTTATGCAAACTATATTGTTAAATTATAAAATCATGGGACTAAAGAACTGTTTAGTCGATGTTTTGTTTAAAACATTTGGACTAAAGAACTGTTTAGTCAAAACCTTTGACTAAAGAACTGTTTAGTCAAGTTTTGTTTACTGTTTTGCACTATGATATAAATGCTAAATTGATGTGCTTGGGAGTATGTTTTCAAATAAAGTCATCGTCCGTAAACGCTACTTGTTAACTCGGGCATGTCCCCGGGCCGTGGTAATTGTGGATAGCCGATATTGTGTTGACAGTCCCACCCAGAAAGAGGTGCACATTACCTATGTTTTATTGGTCTAATCATGTTGAATTTGGACCACCGATGAATTAGTACTATTACAAACTGTGGGATCTAAGTGAGTGTACGGGCAACTTATGGTCGTTCGTAAAATAAAGGGGCACATTGTTCAGGAAAGGCTCGGTAGCGTCTCAAGTTTCTAAACATCGTTATAGAGTTACATTTATTATGTGCAAAATTTACGTATAGTTTTGCAAGAAATGATTTATGCATTGTAACGTTTTGTGCATGTGAAAACCCGTGAACTCACCAACTCTTTGTAGTTGACTTGTTTTATGTTTCGTGCTTTTCAGGTTTTAAGCAAGTATTGAAGTTTGTGGAGCATATTTGTGGCGATAACGATTAAGTTCATTGCTTATGTTTTTGTAAAGAAGTTTCCTATTCCATCTTGGTTACGGATGTTAAATTGAACTTCTTGTAAAACTTGAATGATGTTATTTATTTTATGTTGTTGTGACTCGCTTACCTGTTACACCTAGTGTTTCCGCTTTAGCAGGGTGTGACAGATTTGGTATCAGAGCCTCAGTTATAGAGAACATCGGTTTTTCTTTAAAAACCACAAACTATAACCAAGTATTTTCAAAACGAATTTTCAAGTGATTTAAATACATGTTTATGCAAAAACGGGTTACGTTATTATATGTCAATTAAACAAAACCTGATCACCTATGTTAAATTTACGTATAATAGAAGGACTTAATCGGTTGTACTAAAAATATGCTCCAGATATGAAATTGTTGTGAAAAGCATGATTCTGTGTGTGTATATAATTTATGAATATCCATCGCCCTAGACCAACCAGAAGCGCTGGTTAGAAGGACCAGAGGCGATGGGTAGAAAATCCCTTGTATTGTTAAGTGTCCATGTTGGACCAGAAGCGCTGGT
>NW_020201900.1:20113-26934 GCF_001531365.2 Cynara cardunculus var. scolymus
GGCGATGGGTAGAAAATCCTTTGTATTGTTAAGTGTCCATGTTGGACCAGAAGCGCTGGTTAGAAGGACCAGAGGCGATGGGTAGAAAATCCCTTGTATTGTTAAATGTCCATGTTGGACCAGAAGCGCTGGTTAGAAGAACCAGAGGTCGATGGACCAGAGATCCATTGATTTGTTAAGTATGAGGAACCAGAGGTCGATGGACCAGAGATCCATTGATTTGTTAAGTATGAGAAATCAGAGGTCGATGGAAAAGAGATCCATTGATCCGTTAAGTAAGAGAAACCAGAGGTCGATGGACCAGAGACCCATTGATCTGCTATGAAGATGGAACCAGAAAACCGATGAGTTAGAACCCAAAAAATTTCTAAGTATGGTAAAGCAACCAGAGGTTCTGGTAGTGCAACCAGAAACTCTGGTACTGCAACCAGAGACTTGGGCTATCCCAAGGCCTTAGCTTGATTGCCATCCTTAGCCTTGCTTAGAAGCTTCTTTTATGACACTAAGCATTTTTAGCTGGTACATTTAGTAACTAAGATTATTAATGTCACATATCACTATGGCATCACCTACTCCTAATGAATACTCGGCCAACGAATCCGGTTACGTGGTTCATCGATCCAGAAGGAGCTCATCTATCAATGAAGAAGTGGACCCTTATGAGCATGAGGACACTGTGACTAGTGGGGCATTTGCTTCACCACTGGCATCTATATTACCCCCTTCGGAGCCAGTACCCAATATCCCACCACAAACCTATCATGGTTCAAGGATTAGAGTTACGCCTAGGAAAAGTGTTCCACTGCCTCGACGGGTGACATTTGAGAACTCTGCTAGAGTTAGAGGAGAGTCATCACAACCACAGCTAGGGAGCAGAATTTCTCAAGTGGTGACCAGAGTACCTGCATCCTGCACTCGGGGCATGAATCCGGCTAAGCAAGAATGGGTGCGGAGAATCGCCTCAGATACTCAAGTTCACCAGACCCGACTGGGATACCACCACCACATTCTATGAATAAATCTGCCATTTCTTGAAATCTCTCTTCTGATTCAAAATCGTGAAACCAAACTTCTCCTCAGGAGGATAGATGGGGCGATTAACAACCTGTTCGATGTGATGGAAGTGCACCACCAGCGTATGATGAGAAACACGGATGTCGTCATTGCTGCGAGATGGGAGATTAGGAGATTGTATAGGTGGATGGTGGTGAGCGGGATGATGATGTTGATATTAGGAATGCTGATTGGTTGGATGTTGTTTTAGAAAGGTTGACTAGTGATAGGCTATCCACTCTTTTGCAAAGAAACCCAAGAACTTATTTTGATAGGTTGTAATTAGCTATGAACATCTGACATCTTTTGACAAATGCTTATTCACCTCGATTCATGGTTGAATATAAGACTATTTTGTTTAATTATATAAATGCTTGAATGTTATCCATTCGATGAATGCCCTTGCATCATTTAAATGACTGGAAGTTATTGTCCTTGTTATTGCCATAATAATGATGAAATTCCCTTCTAACTTAGGCCATAGAAAATGCCGCCAAGAAGAGAAAACCCTGAGGTTGCACAATTCGTATCAGAACAACTATTGGCTGCACTCCCCAACATTGTCAGCCAGGTAGCGGCAGGATTGAATGCTAACCAACCAACCAATTCTGGACCTAGAACACCCAGAGAATGCACTTATAAATCCTTCAGATCCTACAACCCAAAGGAATTCTATGGAACCGAGGGAGCCGTAGGATTACTAACCTGGATGGAAAGTATCGAATTTGTCCTCCACATTAGTAATTGCTCAGAAGCAAATAAAGTAGAATATGCAGCATGTCTACTGCAAGGTCAAGCACCTACATGGTGGAACACATTAGTTCAGACTAGGGGTCGAGAATCGGCCAATCAACTTTCATGGGTAGAGTTCAAGAAACTCCTTAAGGACGAATACTGCCCAAGAAGTGAACTCCAAAAGATGGAAATGGAGTTACGGAACCATGAGATGAAAGGGGAAAACATAGCTGCATATATTGCTCGATTCCATGAGTTAGCAAACTTAGTACCACATCTGGTGACACCTGAGAAAGTTCGAATCGAGAGATATATTTGGGGATTGTCTCCAGAGATTCGAGGAAATATCACCTCGGCAAACCCAAAGACCCTTCTGGAGGCAATAGACATTGCCACCAAACTCACAAATAATGCTATTCGATCTGGAGAATTCGCCAAAGGAAAGAGAAAGATGGAGGAGCATGGGAATCGAAGAACTAGGGGAACATTTGACAGGAATAGGAAAATAGCAGGGAATTATGGGGTTCAGACTCAGGTGGTAAACCAAGGAAGCAGGCCTAAGTGCAATAAATACCAATATCCACACTAGGGAAATTGCATAATTTGTCAAAGATGCCACAGAGGTGATCATTCCGCGAAAAATTGCAGGAAGCGATTGTGTTTTGATTGTGGGAGTCCATACCATATAAGAAATGTTTGCCCAAAGAGAAAACAAGGAACAAATGCTAACCAAGCCYGACCAGCCAATCAAGGAAACCCAGAAAGTCAAGCGCGGGGCCGAGCATTTGAGATTGGAGCAAAGGAAGCTAGGTATGATCCCAATGTGGTTACAAGTACATTTCCTTTGAATAACGAATTTGAATCGGTATTATTTGATTCAGGGGCAGATAGAAGCTTTGTATCCCTAGATTTTAAGCCGAAAATTAACTTAAAGCCCCAAAGGTTGAAAGAAGCTTATACAATAGAATTTGCCAATGGCCAAGAAATTAAGGCTAGAGATATAATCATGGGTTGCACCCTAAGTTTAGCCAATAAGGATTTTAGTATAGACCTTATTCAATTTGAGTTAGGAAGCTTTGATATAGTCATAGGAATGGATTGGCTATCGAAAAATCGAGCTGAAATAGTCTGTTCGGAAAAGGTTATCCGAATTCCTCAAGAAGGAAGTGACTTAATTGTAATTCGAGGAGACGAGTCAGATCAAAAATTAGGATAGTATCATGTATGAAGATGCGAAAGTACTTAAAGAAGAATTATGTCGCATTTTTGGCACATGTTATTGATAAGAAGGTCAAGGAGAAATGTATTGATGATTTCCCTGTAGTTCGGGAGGTCCCTGATGTATTTCCTGAGGATTTACCAGGACTACCCCCTCCGAGACAAGTCGAATTTGGTATCGACTTAATCCCTGGAGCTGCCCTAGTGGCAAAAGCACCATATCGATTGGCTCCATCAGAAATGATAGAATTGTCAGGTCAACTCCAAGAATTGTTGGATAGAGGATTCATAAGACCTAGTTTCTCACCATGGGGTGCACCGGTGCTATTCGTCAAAAAGAAAKATGGGTCAATGYGAATGTGCATTGATTATAGGGAACTTAATAAGTTGACCATCAAGAATAGATACCCCCTTCCCAGAATCGATGATTTATTCGATCAACTCCAWGGTGCTGTATACTTTTCAAAGATCGATCTACGATCTGGATATCATCAAGTGAGAATTCGAGAGGAAGACACCCCCAAAACAGCATTCAGAACCTGATATGGTCATTATGAGTTTTTGGTTATGCCATTCGGGCTAACCAATGCACCGGCGGTCTTTATAGATCTGATGAATAGGGTTTGCAGACCATACCTGGATAAACTTGTAATCATTTTCATAGACGACATACTGATTTATTCACGAAGTAAGGAGGACCATGAGCAACATATGAGGATGATATTAGAGCTACTTCAGAACCAGAAATTGTACGCAAAATTCTCCAAATGCGAATTTTGGATTTGTGAAGTACAATTTCTTGGTCACGTGGTTAATGAAAAAGGGATTCAGGTAGATCTTGCCAAGATTGAGGCCATTAAGAAATGGGAAGCCCCAAGAACCCCAACGAAAATTCGGCAATTCCTTGGCTTGGCAGGCTATTATCAGCGATTCATCGTGAACTTTTCAAAAATTGCACGACCACTCACAGCTTTAACTCAGAAAGACAAGAAGTTTGTCTGGGGAGAGAAACAGGAAGAGGCATTCAAGACCCTTAAGCAAAGACTGTGTAATGCACCTATCTTATCCTTACTAGAGGGTTCGGAAAACTTTATTGTCGACGCATCACATCAAGGACTAGGATGTGTACTAATGCAAAAAGATAAGGTCATTGCATATGCCTCAAGGAAACTCAAAGTGCATGAGAAGAATTATACTACGCATGATCTAGAGTTGGGAGCCGTAGTATTTGCACTTATGATTTGGAGACACTACCTTTATGGTACCAAATGCACTGTGTTCACTGATCACAAAAGCCTTCAACACATCCTCAACCAGAAGATGTTAAATATGAGGCATAGAATATGGGTTGAATTGCTTAGTTATTACGACTGTGAAATCAAATACCATCCCGGCAAAGCAAATGTAGTGGCCGATGCTCTGAGTAGGAAGGAAAGAGTGAAACCAAAAAGGGTGGGAGCGTTGGGAGCAATAGTAAGCACCAGTCTGAAAGCATAAATTCTCGAGGATCAAAAAGAGGCATTAAGGAAAGAGAATTTGAAGAATGAAACTCTACACCACATAGAGACTAAGTTTCAACTGAAATCAGATAGAGTTTATTACTTAGGAGACAAGGTTTGGATACCTAAAATTGGCAATCTTAGATCAATAATTTTGGATGAAGCCCATCGATCCAAATACTCAGTCCACCCGGGAGCAGATAAGATTTATGAGGATCTCAAGGAACACTATTGGTAGCTTGGAATGAAGAAAGACATTGCACTTCACCTAGGCAAATGTTTAACTTGTGCAATGGTCAAAGCTAAACACCAAAAACCATCTGGTCTACTTCAACAACCCGAGATTCCCCAATGGAAGTAGGAACAAGTATCGATGGATTTCATCACAAAGTTGCCCAGAACTGGGAAAGGGCATGATACAATTTGGGTGATCATAGATCGACTGACAAAATCTGCTCATTTTCTGCCGATCCGAGAAGATTATAAGATGGAGAAGCTAGCTCAAATTTACATAAATGAAATAATTACTCGGCATGGAGTACCTATCTCCATTATCTCATATAGGGACAGTCGATTTACGTCAAGATTTTGGCAATCACTTCAAAGAGGGTTGGGTACATGTATGGATCTAAGTACTTCATACCACCCTCAGACTGATGGACAGACAGAAAGAACAATTCAGACATTGGAAGACATGTTGCGTGCATGTGCCATAGATTTTGGTGGAAGCTGGGATATGCACCTTCCGTTAGTTGAATTTGCATACAACAACAGTTATCATACCAATATTCAGTGTGCGCCTTATGAAGCATTATATGGACGTAAATACATATCTCCATTCAGTTGACTAGAAATTGGCGATCGACAATTAACTAGACCTGATATTGTCCAAGAGACTACTGACAAAATTGTAATCATCAAGGATCGACTCAAGGCTGCAAGAGATCGCCAGAAAAGTTATACTTATAATCGGAGGAGACCATTAAAGTTTCAAAAAGGAGATAAACTACTCCTAAAGGTTTATTGGTCCATTTGAAATAGCCGAGAGAATTGGACCAGTGGCATATAAGTTGAAACTGCCACAAGAGCTGAGCGCTATTCATGATACATTTCATGTGTCAAATCTCAGAAAGTGCTTAACCGATGAAACTCTGGTCACGCCTTTGGGAGATGTGCAAATTAGTGAACATTTGCGCTTCATTGAAAAACCAACATAAATCATGGATAAAAAAGTCAAGCAGTTGAGGCACAGCAAAATTCCAATTGTAAAAGTTCATTGGACATCGAGGCATGGACCGGAGTACACGTGGGAAAGAGAGGATTTCATGAAAAGAAAGTACCCCCACTTGTTCCTAATCGAGTCCAACGTTTAGGACTGACGAATAAATTTCAGGACAAAATTTTTCTGACTTGGGGAGACTGTGACATCCGTCATTCTTCGAGCATCAGGTTAGCACCTTTGTAGGGTATCTATATTTAGAGCTATATTTATTTAGGATCTAGTCATGATTAATTGAAATTCATCTGGCTTAGTTCCCAAAATATAGTTCAGTGAACCTTGTTTCGACAAGTAGCGGATGAAGTTAACTTATGTAATGCCAAATATAATAAAGTTGATATTATAAGTCCAAATTAAAATACAAAAGTCTCATTTGAATGTCCAAATAATTTTACCAAAAAGGTGGAGCTTTGATTTAATAATGTTATTTTTATTAATGTTTGGCAAATTGTAGTTTGGATATAAAGTTAAATGGGTCTTAAATTGTTTAAAAGAAAAATAATTTTTAAATGGACTTGGGCCTTTAAGGCCGGCCCATTTCCTTCCTTAAATTTCTTATATAAATACCCCTCATCTTTTGAAAACTCTCATTTTCCACCTTCCATCTTGTATAAACTTTTCTTCTCAAAAATCTCTCTCTAAACCATACCCTTCCGGCCGATTTCATTTTCCAACAACATTAAGAATCTAATCCATCTTGAGGATTATTCAAGATTTCATTCAAAAGGTAAGGGACTAGTTTCATTATTCCCGTTCTTCATCAAGATTTCTATTTTCCTACACTTTTCTCCTCGATCTTTTTATAAACAACTTTCTGGAGAGTCTAAGGTGGGAGAATATACATCAATGACATGGAAATGTCTTCAAAGTGATGGTAATCTATGATTTACAATCGATTAGAACTCAAGAAAAGTTGGTAAAGGTACTTGCATGCGGATATTTGGCCATAAAGTTAAGTTCTGAATCTTCAAGTCCTTGATGCATGTTTACCGTGCGAAAATAGCATCACTTACGGAATCCTGCATGCACCTTAAATC
>NW_020201900.1:27784-31564 GCF_001531365.2 Cynara cardunculus var. scolymus
CTATGATATAAATGTTAAATTGATGTGCTTGGGAGTATGTTTCCAAATAAAGTCCCCGTCCGTAAACGCTACTTGTTAACTCGGGCATGTCCCCGGGCCGTGGTAATTGTGGATAGCCGCTATTGTGTTGACAGTCCCACCTAGAAAGGGGTGCACATTACCTATGTTTTATTGGTCTAATCATGTTGAATTTGGACCACCGCTGAATTAGTAATATTACGAACTGTGGGATCTAAGTGAGTGTACGGGCTACTTATGGTCATTCGTAAAATAATGGGACACATTGGTCCGGAATGGCTCGGTAGCGTCTCAAGTTTCTAAACATCGTTATAGATTTACATTTATTATGTGCAAAAGTTACGTATAGTTTTGCAAGAAATGATTTATGCATTGTAACGTTTTGTGCATGTGAAAACCAGTGAACTCAACAACTCTTTGTAGTTGACTTGTTTTATGTTTCGTGTTTTTCAAGTTTTAAGGAAGTATTGAAATTTGTGGAGCATATTTGTGGCGATACCGATTAAGTTCATTGCTGATGTTTTTGTAATGAAGTTTCCTATTCCATCTTGGTTACGGATGTTAAATTGAACTTCTTGTAAAACTTGAATGATGTTGTTTATTTTCTGTTGCTGTGACTCGCTTACCTGTTACACCTCGTGTTTCCGCTTTAGCGGGATGTGACACTACGTAAGAGAATATGGCTACAACGAATGTCTGGAGATCCGCCAAGACATTTAGTGATCAAAGTCCAGACATAAGCCGATTATCGAAGACATCATCAGTGAGCTGATCAAGAAGGTGTTCAGGTATGTCGCAGTCCCTAAAAGGCCAACACTGAAAAAAGGTGAAAGAAGAAAAGGTCCCTCAATCCCTAATGATGGACCATCCCTGAGAAACGAGCATGAAACAAAGTTCTCCTTAGATGAAGTTCTGAAGGCTTTGAAGAAGCCAGACATATCTATGTTGAACCTATCATTGCTAGCAAATGGTCCTTACATACCCAACATTGTGCATATGAAGCCTGTGTTAGGATTTATTTTCCTTGACTATGATGGCGAAGTCAGCTTCCAAAGAATGTCTGAGTTGCATCTCTGCCCAATGGAACGTCTTGCATACATTTGATATTGGTTGAACGATGACATATATGGTGAAGCGATGGACATCAGGATCAGAAAAGAATTTCAACGTCGAAAGGAGCTCGGAGAAGATGTACCTGTCTACATTAATCTGAACAACTTAGATTAGTTATTTCTTTTGGTATTTCATCCATTCACTGTATAAACCATATTATATGTCTACTTTTAGTGTTCAAACTTATATTTTGTAAGTCTTAGACATGTACTGAACGACTTGTAATATTTCCATTTGAAATTAATATAAGCATTTCTTGTGCATCACTGAAAAAGAACCCTGAAAAGAGTAATAGGGACACAAGTCTATGAGTTACAATGTTACTGTTACATTCACTGACAATCTATAAGTCAATGAACATGCTTTCAGTTTCAGCTTCCCTTCTTATATTTTTTTTCTTAATCTTGTGACTTAAGAAAACTTTCTAAGTAAACACTGACTCACTGAAAAAGATCCCAAAACAGTTAACAGTGACTTTTCTTTACTGTTATTTGATATGGCAACTTTCTTTATGTTGCTTTGTTATCATCAAATAGGGGGAGATTGTTGATCCTCTCTCTCAGTGATTTGATGATAATCCCTTTTACCTTATACGAAGTATTATTGTTTCTGTTTTTCAGTTCCAGCGATCATCACTTAGTCTGTTTAGTGATAGCTGAAAGTGATGCCTGATTGGTTTGAGCTTGACCCAAAGGTAAAGTACCTAGAGGTCCCAGGTTCAAATCCAAGAAGGAATAAAAATCCCTTTATGGCCACGGAGGTGCAAATACGGTGACTTTGGGCTATCTACAAAGTAGGTGGTCATCCTGGGATTACTCTAGTCGCATAGCGGGTTGGATATCCAGGTTAATCAAAAAAAATATCCATCAGCGACATCGATACTTCAAGAAGACAAAACTCACACCAAAGAACCTTCAGCGAAAGTCGAAGACTGAAGACTGAAAACTGAAGATTAGAGACTGTCGGGTTCGTGATCTGAAGCGACATTCAGTGATTACAACCTGGTCTACATATGCGTGAAGACTACCCAAGCCTCAGCAAATGCTGAAGAGACCTTCAGGGTTATTCAATATTCAATGATCAAAAGAAGCTTGTTGAGCAAGATTGCTTTTGTCATCTCCTTCCACACACAAAGGACAAACCCATACCCTTTCTAGATTGTAGTACGGTACGCAGCTGATTAGTTGACTCTACTACCCACCAACTCCATGAAAGGATGTCTGCTCATGAATAGGCTTTTGTACTATTCACTGTGGCAAAGGACAAGTCTTTCTCTGAAGACTTGACACGTGTTTAAACCCTACTGCATTGCATTAAATGTGCATTTAATGCAATGGGTATAAATAGATGTGTTTTATCTCCATGCAGAGATACTCTTGATCCCTAATTTTTACGTGCATACGTGAAAGAACACACATCTAAGAACACAATACGCTTATCTTCAAAAGTAACTTAGAAAGAACTTACTTTCTTCTTAGTCTTAAACAACAAATCATTTCTCTTTGCTAAGAACATTTGCGTGTAACTTAGATTGTTTAGATAGGTTATCTTTACCTTATCTTATTTTTGCAAACAATTTTGTAAAATCTGTATTGATTCTTCTTTATCAATATATATTTTAAATTTGAAAAGTTTATTGTATTTGTATTCATCTCCCCCCCTTCTACAAACTGTTTCTACACATCTTGTAGACCCTAATGAGACCAACATATTTATTTCACGGAGGTGGCTATATGGGTATGAATATATAATAAAAAGAGTTCTTATAATACAGTGTTTTTTAGTTTATGTAATTGTTTTTTCTATATTCAATTAACTAACTTCATATGATGGTTTATTATAGTTTTCTTTTATGTGCAACCCATTTCAAAACCCATTTAATAAGTAGGTTGCAAAACAAACATTAAGTTATATTGGAAAGATTATTTTTGTGTTCTACCAATATAATTCTTAATACTGCATACACATTTGCAACTACCATTTTTGTACAACTTTAATTTCAACATCAGAGCATTACTAATGTGGGCCATGGTGTGGAGGACCATGCCCTATTTTTTGGGGAGGCCCATAACCAGACTAACAAAGGGTGTCTGTGGTTAAATGCACATGACTTTTGTGCGAGACTCTATTTTAGGTTCATAATATATCGATTTGAAGCTTGAAACGAGCAACATGCTCTGGAAAAGTGTTCTTAGAATCAACGGGATCAACCTTCGTTCATTTATTATACGTTGCATCAATTACTTTTTACAAGTACATTGGATGTTCTATATTGTACTTTATTAGTTGTCAATGAATTAACAAGTTACGCTTCATCTGAAAGTAATTACATATTTATTTTCTAGCAACACATTTTTGTCATCCTGCAACGCCCGATGCCACACACTAGTTAGTTTAAAAAAAGAACCAAATTTGATAACCAAAAAACCAAAAATATAATTTACTTTAATTATAAATATTTTGTTTATCTATACTATCTTATAAAGCATTTGACTAAAACTCTTAAAAACTCTTAAAACTCTTAAAACTCTTAAACTCGTTCATCCCTAAACGATTTAATCTCTATCCGATTTCATCTCATATCTGAATTCGTGTAACTAACTGCAGATAAACACAATCAAATACAGGATAAACATCTCATTTTAAATA
>NW_020201900.1:33114-45368 GCF_001531365.2 Cynara cardunculus var. scolymus
TCAAATAGTTAATTTGATACTAATATCGATATATTTTTGTCAAATTTTTATGATATCTTCAAACATATATTTTATTCAAAAATAAAAACATTATCGCTTTCTCAAAATCAYATAAAGCCATATTATAATATCGACTGAGATAAATAATAAAATGAAATATTAAAATCACGATGTATCTCGCTGCATTGTGCGAGTATGCTTCTAGTTGAATCAAAAACATTTTATAAATCAATATAAAATTGTTTAATTATTTACATTTACTTTATAATAATTGTTTAATTAATAAATTATTTGTTATTAAGTTATATTAAACAAGATTTAATCGTAGTTGTTTTTATTTAATTAAAATATACGGTTGTTATTCATACCCACTATTTACTCACATACCACTTATTTCTTACCCGTGCCTCACTCACATACCCCTTATATATATGAGGGGTATGAATGTAATTCCCCTAAAATCTAGTTTTTTTACGACGAGACATGACTTAGGGAATTAGTTAGAAATCATTATAGTCTAAGATAATTTCCAAAGTAGACATGACACTTAAGAAACTATATTGTAGTCGAAGGTCAAGACAAAATGATAAAGTGTCATATTTAAGAGTTTTTCAATAAGTTTATGTGACGTTTTTAAACGTCTTAACAAGTTTTTTTGGACATTTAAAAAAAATGTCGTATTAGTTATTTTATAAAATATTATTTGAAAAACACCTCTCATTAACTATTTTATAGGATATTACTCGACAAGATATTCTTTTTAAATATGTTCTAAAAAACTTGTTAGTATGTCCAAAAATATCATATAAACTTATTATAATACTATTAGATAGAATGATTTATTGTTTGGTCTTATAAATTCATGTTCTATAAAACAATCAACTAACATTTTTACATTATTGATATCCTATAAACCTAATTTTCTAGCTTTTTTTTTTTTAAGTTACTGACGCTCTCATTTGTTAAGGTTTGAATTCTTAACCATATAAAAAGTTAGGCTCTGTCGTTGTCGTCAGCCGACACCATTGAGCTAATGAGTTTTTGGGTTGTGACACAAGAATAATATCATGTCGTTTTACTTGAAGTATAAATATCCCGGTGGTTGCTTTAAAATGAATAACCAAAAATCTGAAACTTAATTAATATATTGACGTGATTATAGCAATTGCATCATTTTGGTACAAGATTTAGCTTTACACGAGTTACCGATGTCAACAAACAAACATTTATTTCAAAATTTGAACAAGAAACCTTGATACCGAAATCGACATGAAATGACTGGATGATCATGGTCGATTCAAGTTGCTTCATCTCTTATGTATCGAGAGTATTTACTTTGTGATAGCTAGCTTCAAAAGAGACCAAACCCTGCCCATTCCACATCGCTCACCATCCACGGAGATGAAAGGTAGCTGGATGAGAAAGAAGAGGATGAGAAGGGTGAGTCACGAAACGGTGACGGCGACTTTTGAGTGGACATAGACCATTGGGACAACGTGTCCAGGTCCGATTTGTATACATGGAGCTTGTTTGTTTTCCTTTGGTCTCTTTTTCGGGATGGAAAGCAACCCGACGATGATACAACTTCGGGTCCTCCAACCATTATAGGGTTGTCGAAACAGAAGCCATTGGATTGGGTGGTCCATGGTGAGGACGGGAAACGGAACAGCGGGGTTGGAGTGGCTGGTGGTGGTTTGAGGTGGTGGTTAGACGGTGTTGGTTGGTCGTGTTCTGGAAGCTTGGGCACACCTGGTCGGATCTCCCACTTGAATGGAACAGCACCTGGTTTTTTGAAGGAGTCGTCGACAGCCATGGCTGGCAGAGTGTTGATTGATTGTGGAGGACTGAGTTTGTTTATATAGAAGAAATTAAGAGGGTGGAGAAGTAGGGGTACTGAGATGACGGTCATGGCGAGATTGAAGGCATGTGAACCGCTGGGACCTCTTGACTTTCTTATTTGTTATGTAGACATTTTACATTTGATATATTTGTATATTTAAAATTATATAAAGGGCAAATTGTATGAAAAAGTAACCTATTTTAACTTGATTCTTATTTTGGATAACGTATTAAAACTTTCATTTTGGTACCTAAGATGTAAAGTTTTAAACATTTAAGTACTCGGGTAACTGGTTGAAGTATTAACCGATTATCATGCCGATGTGGCGAGTGATTATTTGCTGACATGGTCAGTGACGTGGATTTTTTTAAATATAAAATTAGTCTTTTTTTAATCTAATTTTAGTTTTCAAGTGGTTACCCGAGTACTTAAATGTTTAAACTTTACATCTTAAGTACCAAAATGGAAGTTTTGAAAGTACGTTACCCAAAATAGGAATCAAGTTAAAGTACGTTACTTTTTCATGCAATTTGCCCTTATATAAAAACCTCCTATAAATTAGAGAAAGTGTAAACTAATATCAACAAGATATATATTTAACTAGATATATATTTAACATTCATAATTATTTTATTAATATTGTTTTACGAATGAAACAATACATAAATTAATCTGTACTGATTCATTTTATTGATTCAATGTTGTTTCATCAATGAAACATGATATGGGTTGATATCTATCGACATATTTTGATAATATAAAGTTGTTTCACTAAAGAAACAAAACATATGGTTGGTATGTTTTGAATATAGTGTTGTTTCACCAATGAAACAACATATGGGTTGATTTGTACTGATCCATTTTGATAATATAGTGTTGTTTCACCAATGAAACAACACATGTGAACATAGTAAGCCTATCTTTCTCCATAGAGATTGAGTAGAGGAAGCCTCAAAAAGCGAAGGTCGAGCTGTAGGTCTCATGACATGCATCGAGTTGGTGGGGGGTTTTGATTTGATCAAAGCAGAGAAGCTCGCCTTCTAGTTCAGCGGATAAGATGGCTGCGCTCTAGCTCACTCAAGAATGGGAATAATTACATTAAGACGGGTTCATACTGGAGTATGCCAATCTTGGTTAGAGGAGAGCCCAGACGGAACTTTCCCAACGATTTGTGATCTTCGGAGATGTCCTCCACCATTTATCAAGCAATTTAGTGCACCTAAACCGAGACGTAAAGTTGAACCGTCGAAGGAACCTCTTTCCGTTGTTAAAGCAAGTATGGTTTTCAAGCTTTTTCCTTATCCTGCCATTTCAACACCTTGTGATCTTCTCAAACATCACTATGACCTCGTTTGGTCCGTTTTGAATATAGTGTCGTTTCACCAGTGAAACATTATATCGATGTGATGATTGCAAATAGGAAAAAACAAATTATTTTAGGAAACAAATAATAAGATATTTAAGAGGATTAAAATATATGGTCCCCCATATATATATATATATATATATATATATATATATACTACCTTATTAAGCAAATTTAATAAAAGTCTTAAAATCTTAAAATACTAAATGACCAAGATACTATACTGCCTTTACCTTTACCTTTACTTTTCAACCCTGGCTACCCTCCCCAAGATGCCACTTCCATCGCTCCCCTCCCCAAGACGACGTTTCAGACACTTCGTCCCTCCCAATACGACGATTCAGGCATTTCTCTCCCTCCCAAGATGACGATTTAGGCACATTAAAGCGAGGTTCCAGACAAGTCGTCCTTCTCAATCTTCCATCGTTCAATCGTACTTCCATTGTTCAATCGTGCTTCCATCGTTCAATCCATCTCCATCTCCAGATAATTATCCATTTCCATCGTTCAAAATTTTCACATACCCATTAGGGTTTTTGAGTGTGAATTCCAGTGGCTGTTAATACATTTTTCTTATCAATATCATCTTCAAAAACGCCCATTTTTCTCATCGTGGTTGGAAAATCGATTAACAGTTTGAAGAAAGATCTATAGTGGTCAAAATTATCCATCTCCTCGAGGAATTTGTATTTTGCTATGATTTTCACCAGCTGGATTTTTGATGGCTCAACCAGGAAGTAAGACCCATTTGTTTTTTCTGTTCATAAAGCTGCAATGTTTAAATCTACAGTTGTTAACCATGAGGTAAGATCCAAGTTTTTTAATGTGATTTTAGTGTTAATCTTCTGTAATATGTTGGTCTCCTTAACACCATTGGGGATGATCTTCTAGAGTGTATAATGTTACCCTGAAGAGTATTAATTTTGTCTCAAGAAGCTATCGTAGGTGCATTACATTTACTCATGTTATATTAGATTGGCCATGGGACATGAGTAGAAGCATTTTTGTTCTTATTTTATTGGGATGGTCTGGATGAACTATTTAGGGATGATCAATATTAGGGTGTCATTTGATCAAATATGTTGGTCTCCAAAACTTTTAGGTTTTGAGAGAAGGAAATCGTGGATACGGAATCACCCAACCCGGTCAACACTTGAAATCATAAATACTCAATTCGGTTAATATTTGGGCGATAAGATACCTAATTCGGACAATGCCTTGTCCGATAAAGGTCTTCACCAGACAAAGCTTTGTACGGTAAAGGTCCTCATTGGACAATACTAAAAATGATGAGTGTTCTCATCGGACACTACCTTGTGCGATAAGAGTCCTTCATCGGACAACACAGTGTCCGATAGAGATCCTTATCGGACCATGCATAAGAACCTTAGAAAAATATACATACAACATTTTTTTTTCTTAACTATCATTATGCAGAACAGAGTACCATCACAAGTATAATAATCAAATTCAAAGCCTTTATAAAAACTCACCTTATGGTGCAAGAATTGAAGATGATTTTACACAGATTCAACTTCCAATTGATCACAAAAATTTAGCTTCTAACCTTGGCAAGGAATCACACATAATCCACTCTTTCTCTTCTTACTCCTATCTTTCCCAAAATGGCAGAATGGAGATGAATTCAAAAATTCTCCTTTAAGTACATTCTAAATCAGGCCGTAGAGAGGTTTATATATTTTAAAACTCTCCCTCTTACATTCAAGTGCGTGCACACACACACGTGTATATATATATATACACATATATACATATATACTCATGCATATATGCATTTTTGATTTAATATAAACAAATAATCACTAACCAAATAATACCTCAAAGAATATAACCGGAACCCGGTTATCACATTATCCTACCTTTAAAAGATTTCTATCCCGGAATTCAATCAATCGAATAACCACGGATACTCTACTCTCATTTCAGACTCCAATTTTCAAGTTGCTTTTGAACCCTTATGGAAATTCCACTGAACTTTCATAAAACTGATTTCTTTGTTCCTTAACACTTTGGTTTTCCGGTCAGTGATGGCCTTAAGAGTTTCCACAAAGTTCAGCATGCTATCCAATTTTACCTCAGGTAACTGTACTGCCAGACTGGGGTCTGCCAAACACTTTCATAGGTTAGAAACATGGAAAGTGCTATAAATCAAACTAAGCTCCTCTAGTAACTCTAATTGATAAGCAACTAACCCAAACCGTTTTGTAACACTCCCAAAACTCACATTGCATATAACACATATTTCATTCATAGAATACATGTTCAAGCCTCCAAAGGTCCACAATACAAGAGTCTATATTACAAAATACACAACTCAAAACTTCCAAAATACATGCTCTTGTATCCATAACATCTATCCTCCAAAAACATATCCAAATATTATCTTCATGAAGCTAAGCACATAGGGAAATAATTCACATTTTTCCTTTTCCTTTACAATCATTATGATCTGCATTTCCTGCAACACATATTTGAAAACATAAAATGAGGGTTAGGCATAGAGGTTTAGTGAGATTCCCTTTTTCCATGTAGTTGCAGGGTGATTTTAACATCTCACTTGAGCAAACCCAAGTTTACCAAAGTGATAAAATCTCCAATAAAATATAATTTATTGACTGTTAGGACCAAAAATTGATCCTAATTATTCTAAAAGTTTTATCAAAGCAATCGGGGCCAAGGGTGGAAAATCTGAAGATGCTGCTGAAACGACTAAGTCTGGAGGAAGACCAGAGCCCCTATGGATGGACTAGAGCCTATGAATGGACCAGAGGCAGGCGATGAAATGGTCTAGAGGCAGGCGATGAAATGGACCAGAGGCAGACGATGAAATGGTCCAGAGGCAGGTGATGAAATGGTCCAGAGGCAGACGATGAAGTGGACCAGAGGCAGGCGATGAAATGGACCAGAGGCAGACGATGAAATGGTCCAGAGGCAGGCGATGAAATGGCCCAGAGGCAGGCGATGAAATGGACCAGAGGCAGGCGATGAAATGGTCAACCCTTTGAAACACACAGATCTGGGCATAACATTGATTAACCTCAAAATATGGGATATTAAATTTCTAGAAAAACTTCGAAATATATGTTCTATTTTAGTGATAAAACCACCCAAAACACAATTCCAAACCGGATATAACGGAGTTTTTTACTTACAACCCGAATTAAGTAGCAAAAGAATACGGGACATGCTTATAACCAGAACAAGACTATATATAAGCTACACTTACTACCTCTATGAGATATAGTAATAAGCTACTATTTACCCAAAATCAAGAACGTAATCTTCAAGTTCCCCGCTAAATCTTCAAGTCAGACAACAGGTTCTTTCTTTTTGTCCGTCTTCTTTCCTGAGAGAGGTTGCCACTTAAATGGTAAACCAACGCTTAGTGAGTTAAATAGTTAAGTATTACATATCAACATTGCACATGTTTATAAACACACATAATAAACTCTTATCAATGAAAGAGTTCAAGACATCATCTAAATCCAAACCGAGACTTACAAGAAACCGAGTGAACAATTACGTACCGGATGCTAAGATCATAGGATTTCATATGCAAATCACCATAATATACCATACCATTGATGCTCAATCCAACAAGGAGACAGGATCAACAACCAAATATATTCAGCAACGTTAGAATACCAATAAATATCAAGAACCAAGAGATCGAATCGGTAAACATAACGAAGACAGTGCATCACCCCGTCCTTCACCTTCCGGGCTCATGCCAAAGTCCGAGTCAAAATCATACATTATGAAAAACCGTGCACTGCCCGCCTTCCTCTACGGGGTATGTGCCAAGGTTCCCTACTCATTGCTCTTCTTCCTCTTCGAGCAATGAGTATTCACAACCGTAGAAAGTCTCACCCGTCCATCCCAGGATCTTGACTTCGCCATAAACTTCTGGTGTGCCACCCGAAGTAGTACCCATACTATGGCTTACAATTCAAGGAACAAAACAACGAGTCCGGATTCGGAAAGCAAACCGATGTACCGAGATAGTAATATGGAATAGACTCAAGAGACAGAATCAAAGACAAGTCAAGATTGTGTGACTCAATTCAAGACCAAAAACATTCGTATGAAACTATATGTGTTCAAAACAATATGTAACAATTAACTATATAACTCACCGAGCAACCGTATAATACCGAAAAGCTCCAAAATAAGCTCACAAAGCAAGTCCAAGCTACCACACTTAGATTACTTCCAAAGCATCAAAATATGTTCTAATTACCCCCTGGAGTATATGTACAAAATCTCATAAGCAACCAATATAAGAAACTCATGATATATACATATCCTATTTAAACACTTTACCTAAATTTCTATGTACAGCTGCTGCATGCAGAACTGTTTTGTCCATTTTAAACTCGAATTCATGACTTGATCATATAATAAGAAATAAACTACACTCAATTATATAACTAAGGAAATTAGCCTCACCTCATTTGGATTTTCCGACGATTTTATACAGGTTTTCAAAGTCTGCCAGAACACTTTCAATGCATTCTAAAGTCGAAATTCTCATTTTCATACATTTTTCTCAAACCATTTCGATCCCAAATTTTTCCAACTTCTAAATCTCAACTTAATATAACATATTTGACATAAACAACCAAAATCCAACCTTTATTTTATCATTTATATTCTCTCCCAAATCATTGACTTCATCAAGTCAAAGTTCATATGAGGAACTTGCATAAATCTTGATAATCTATTGAATCTAATGACCATTTCAAGCCATAACTACTAAAATGCACTTATTTTATACACTTAAGATCAAACCCATATGAAACCCTAACTCTATCTCAACATGCAATCCATATAACAAGAATGTCAACCAAGAACAAGTGCAAAAATGGATTCTACCTTACTTGATGATCAAATATTTCAAAGATCTTGTAGTTCCTCTTTGATTTGAGTTGAATCAAGTCTATATGTGTGAAAATCGTACTTCTAGTGTGTGTGTGAGTTTTAGACTCAAATGACATGAAAAATGGGCCAAAAATCCAATTTATTATTCTAAAACTCGAGTTGGGTCGGGTTGGCCCGACTAGGTACCCATTTTGACTATCAAGAATTAAAATATTCATAACTTTTCGCTCGGACCTCCGTTTTCTATGAGGTTTTCACCTACACGTTCATAAAGAGATAATCTATAACATACAACAAAAATATTCCAGAAAATATCTCCCGAAAAAATCAGTTTTACGTATCTATTTGACGTAAATTTGTTTTCCAAATCCTCTAATATATTCCTAAGAAATATAATTCTAACATTTCAAACCCAAATTTCAACTAAATCATAGATTCTTTTTAACCCAATAATTAAACATACTTAGCAAATAATTTGGGCATATTAGAAATTGGATGTTACAAATACCTCATCCTTTTGAGGATTTCGTCCCCGAAATCATTGTTGTAGAAATAAAGAAGGGTATTTCGCCTTCATCTCATCTTTACGCTCCCACGTCCAATTTGGTCCCCGATGGTGTTTCCATTTAATCAACACCAAGTCTACCTCCTTATTACGTAGTTTCACTTTCCTCTCGTTCAGAATTGATTCTGGTTCTTCAATGTATCTTAATTTCTCATCTACTTTGACTTCGGCTAAGGGCACCATCTCTTCATGTTTACCCAAGCATTTACGTAAGTACCTGACATGAAACATATCGTGTATCCCCGTAAGTTCCTCYAGTAATTCTAGTCGATAAGCCTGTTTTCTGATACGCTTCAATACTTTGAACGGGCCAATAAATCGTGGACTTAACTTACCTTGTTTTCGGAATCGAAGCATGCTTCGCCAAGGAGAAACTTTCACCATTACCATATCACCCATCGAGAACTCGATTGGCTTTTTGCGACTATTTGCATAAGACTTTTGACGATCTTAGGCAACTTTCATTCTTTCGGGACCAACTAAAATTTTCTCTCCCGTCACTCGCCAACACAAGGGTGTACGACATTTACGTCCATATAAAGCCTCATAGGGAGCCATTCCAATTGTCGAGTGGTAGCTATTGTTGTAAGAAAACTCAACCAAGGGTAGGTGAGTATCCCAGCTACCACCAAATTCTAAGACACATTCGCGTAGCATATCCTCGAGAGTCTGAATGGTTCATTCTGATTGATCATCGGTCTGAGGATGATAGGCCGTACTAAACGCATAACGTATTCCCAACACTCGTTGAAATCTAGTCCAAAAATTAGAAGTGAATCGAGAGTCGCGATCAGAGATAATCTTCACTGGTACACCGTGTCACGAGACAACTTCATCAATGTACAACCGCGCCCATCGATTCATAGAGTTAGAATCTCGGAGACGTAAGAACAATCCAGCTTTGGTCAATCGATCAACTATAACCCAAATACTATCGTGTTGTAGTTGGGTCTTCGGTAGTTTAGTAACCAGATCCATCGTTAATTCCTACCATTTCCACATCGGTACCTCAAGAGGCTATAAACTACCATACGGTTCATGGTGTTTAGCCTTTACTTGTAAGCATGTGGTACATTTCTCAACATAACGTCCAATATTAGTCTTCATCCTAGGCCACCAGTAATCTAAACAAAGATCTTGGTACATTTTGGTACTCCCTGGGTGTATTGATAATCGCGACTTATGTCCTTCTGCTAAAACAACATCTCGCATGCCGCCAAGTTTGGGGACCCAGATTCGGGTCTTAAAGMCCTTCAAGCCACGTCCATCTTCAGAGAGAGAATCAATGTATCCTACCATTCGTTCTACTTTGACATTCTCAGGCTTCAAAGCCTCAATTTGCCATTTCCGAATCTCATCAAATAGATTATATTTAACCGACGTGTGAGTGATAGAGTAGCACAGAAGTCCAGAATGCGTCTTCCTACTAAGAGCATCTGCCACTACATTGGCATTACCTGGATGATATAGTATCTCATAGTCGTAATCTTTGATGAGTTCCATAGCACGTTGTTGACGCATGTTCAAGGTCTGTTGATCAAATAAATACTTTAAGCTCATGTGGTCAGTATAAAGTTGACACTTCGTACCATAGAGATAGTGTCACCAAAGCCTCAAAGCAAATATCACCGCTGCTAATTCAAGGTCATGAGTAGGGTAGTTCTTCTAATAATTTTTCAATTGGCGAGAAGCATATGCAATCACCTTGCCTCGCTGCATCAAGACACATCCAAGACCAAGTCGAGATGCGTCACTATACACTATAAAGTCTTCGTTACCATCAGGTAGAGCAAGTATGGGCGCGTGTGTCAGACATTCCTTTAAAGTTTGAAATGCTCGATCTTGGGCCTCATTCCATTTAAATTTAGCATCCTTACGAGTCAAAGATGTTAATGGTACTGCGATATTAGAGAAGTCCGTGATAAATCATCGATAATACCCTACCAGACCCAGAAAACTCCGAACTTCTGAAGTGTTCTTTGGTTGCTCCCATTCTTGAATTATTTCGATCTTGGGTGGGTCTATATAAATACCGTCTCCAGATACGGTATGCCCCAAGAATTCTACCTCGCGAAGCCAGAATTCACATTTCTAGAATTTTGCATAGAGTCGTTCTTTTCTCAACAATTGTAGCATTTAACATAAGTGTGTAGCGTGTTCGTTTTTGGACTTTTAGTAAACCAAAATATCATCGATGAATACAATCACAAACTTGTCGAGCATAGGATAGCATACTTGATTCATTAAGTCCATAAACACTACAGGTGCGTTTGTGTGTCCGAATGGCATTACGAGGAATTCGTAATGCCCATAACGGGTCCGAAAGGCAGTATTGGTTACATCTTCCTCCCGTACCTTGAGTTGGTGATAGCCAAACCGTAAGTCGATTTTAGAAAAATATCTCGCTCCTTGCAACTGATCAAAATGATCGTCAATTCGTGGTAATGGATATTTATTCTTTATAGTTACCTTGTTAAGCTCACGGTAATCTATATACATCCGGAAAGTTCCGTCTTTCTTCTTAACGAACAAGACTGGAGCACCCCAAGGAGATGTGCTTGGTCGGATAAAATCCTTGTCTAATAATTCATGCAGTTGTTTCATCATTTATTTCATTTCCACAGGTGCGAGACGATACAGTTTCTTTGCTATTGGAGCTGCACCCGGTATCAATTCTATATGAAAGTCTACTTGACGATCGGGTGGCAATCCAGGTAGATCATCCGGAAATACATCCGGATATTCACAAACAATCGGAACGTCCTTCACCGTCTTCTTCAATTCCTTCACCGCATCCATAACATAGGCTAGAAAAATTGAGCAACCCTTGTATAGATAACGACGAGCTTTTAGCATAGATATTACCTTAATGTCGATCTCACGCCACTCCCCGTAAATGTATAGGTAATTCCCCTCACTAATTGGTATCCGAATCATTTGTTGTGAACATATGATGTTGGCTTGATTCTTTACCAACCAATCCATACCAATAACAACATCGAATCCATGTATATCCGTTGGAATGAGATTAATAAGAAATTCATAGTCATCTAAAAGCAATGTACACCCTCTAAATACCTTATCAGCAACTAATGGTACCCCGCTCGCAGTGTCAATAGTGAAAGGTTTTTCAAGCATAGTGGGCACGGGTTCAATATAACGAACATAATCATTTGACACAAAATAATTTGTTGCACCAGAATCAAATAAAATACGAGCAGGCCAAGAATTAACAAGAAATATACCCGTAACAACGTCGGGATTGTTCATGGCTTCCTTCACGGTAATTTGAAATGCCCTGGCATGAGGTTTCGGGACCTCCTTCTTTTTGGTTAAAGCCCCCGCTAAATGTATCGGTCGTTGCCTTGGTTGTTGTACTGACCCCTTGTCACACCCCGCTAAAGCGGAATCACGAGATGTAACAAACAAGCGAGTCATAACAACAGTTTATAAATAACACCATTTCAAGTTGTTCAAAAACAAAACGGTTCATCGACATAACAGGAGTTAGAATTTACACACGTTCAGAATTACATCAAAAACTTGACTTAATCGATCTTGGCTCAAGTATGCTCCCTTAA
>NW_020201901.1:0-6537 GCF_001531365.2 Cynara cardunculus var. scolymus
GTGCTTCAGTATTGTAATTGTCAACATTTTCATTGAATTGAAAATCATTTTGAAGCTCTCTCTTGTGTTCTTCAGTCATCTTAATCGTGTTCTTATTGATTTCTACTATGTTTGATTGTTATTACTTCCGCTGCATTATCACTGTCAAACATATCATCCAAGTAAGTAATCTATACCAAGAAACTGAGTTAATCGATCTAACACTATCTCAACAGTTGATTGATTGAAGATTACATGTTGAAGATTTCTTTTTGAAGAAGACATTTTGTGCATAATGTTTCAAAGTTCAAACAAGGACTCAAAGCACAGATTTTTCTTTCAAGTCTGAATACAAAGGGGGAGAATGTTAGGACTGAGAAATCAGTATTAATTGTATTCATCTTGAAAGATTATAAATAGTCTATAATTGTAAAAGTCAGCGTGTTTGACTTTTCTTWTAGAAGTTTGACTTTGACTTTGTTTAGTTAGTTTGACCATATAAATAGGTTAATCTTTGTAATTAGTAGGAGAGGAGCTCATTTTGTAAGATTTCATACGTATTAAGAGAGTTGACTGATTTGTAGAGTTTGACTTTCTCTCTCATTGTTCTTAAAGTTCATATTGTGTTCTTACAAGATTTACATCAAGATCTGCCATTGTTATGAAGTAATTGAAGATTGATCAGTGATTTGGACTCCACAAAGGTGTTCAACATGTTTTTCTTCTGATTTTGGGTATAAAAGAATATCATTGATAAACACAATAATGAATTTAACAAGATATTCTTGGTAAAGGATACTTATTTTTGATCGTTAGAATATTCAACTCCCAATAATCAATGCACCTTCGCATCGATTCGTCTTTATTCTTGAGAAATAGAACTGGGGCACCCCAAGGTGAAGTACACGGTCTGATGAAACTTTTGTCAAGAAGATCTTTCAACTGAGTAACCAATTCTTGTAATTCCGATGGCGCCAACCGATACGGTGCTCTAGCCACTGGTGTTGCCCCGAGTACTAGATCAATTATGAACTCAATAGATCTATCAGGTCGTAAACCAGTCAAATCATCCGGAAAAACTTCTAGATAATCACAGACAACCGGAATCAACTATAGCTTACCTTCCTCTTTGTTTAAATCAATCACATAGGCCAGGTAACTATGGCATCTTTTCTAAATACACTTACAGGCTTTCAAAACTGATAACAGATTTGTATGATGATCCTGCCCATCACCATAAATAACAATTGGCCCTCTCTCTAGCAAATTGATGATGATCATTTTCTTGTTACACAAAATATTGTCCTGATTATCTACCGACCAATATATTCCCACCACAACATCGAATTCTTTCATCGGCATAGGAAATAGACAAATCGGCGGCTCACACCCCTCAATTTCAATCAATCAATTATTAAATGCATCGATAACAGATACTTGATTATTTGCGGTATCAACCACTATTATATTGTTAAGGGGCACAAAATTCATATATGTACCATTTGAAAATGATGGTGATACGAAAAAAAAGTTTGCACCAGAATCAAATAGCACATTAGCATATATAGAATTAACAAGAAAAGTACCTATGGTAATATTCAGTTCCAATATCCAAGTTGATCAGATACTAATGTAATTAGGAAAATAAAAAATTCGGGGTTAGTGTTTGGCAATCAAGGATTGGAAAGGAATCGATCTATGATTCTTCTTTATATTTATTTTTTAATAAGGTATACATACACACACATACATATATATATACATATATATACACACATATATATATATATGTGTGTGTGTTTGTGTATGTGTGTGTGTGTGTGTGTAAATGGATTTCTCTTAAATGAGAAGATGACTTCGCACGTGCTCTAAATAGCAAGTGCATTTGAATGGTAAAAGGTTTACTGATTTAAGAAATTTTCAATTTCTCTTTCAAAGAACTTAGGTAATCGGATAGTAGAAGCAAATTCCAGAATTGAATTCAAAGGCACAGGTGAGTTTTATGTTGCTTTAGATATATGATGTTATGACATCATTGTAAAATTAGATAAAAATTCTAGAATATGTGTATAAGAGAGATTTAAAGTGTATTATTACTATGTTTCTTTTCTTAGTTAATCTTCAAGAACAGAACTCACTAGACAAGGCAGTGTCCGAATGAGAACTCTCACCGGACAAAGTAGTGTCTGGATACGTGTCTCATCGGTCAAAGCATCATCCGGATGAATACCTTCACCGGAGAAATCAGTGTTCGGACAGAACTCTTCTCTGGTTAAAGAGTTGTCAGGATAAGAACCAACACCAGACAAGGCAATGTCCGGACATAACTGTATAACCCTTCATTGGACACAATGTTGTCTGGATAAGATCAAGCCTATCCGGGAAACCTCCTCTCCAAATATAGTATTGTCCGAATAGGACTACAAATTTCATAATAATTACTCCAGGAAGATAGATAAAATGGTGGTGTAATCGCGATATGAAATGGCGGTGTAACCACGATAGATGAATGATGAAATGTTATATTAAGATCCAGGTTTGATATATCTTGGATTTTGAAATAAGTTATGATTTGTATGAGAAAAATATACTAACTAGGCCTTTTTGGTCTAACGCTCAATTATTGTACTAAACTGTTTTTCAGGCCGTCCACCATCTCAAGATAAAGGCAAGGGAAAAATGTAAATAAATGTTATTAAGAATAAAGTATTATAACTAATAAAGTTTTTTTTGTTAATCCATACTTTCTATTGCCATGTAAACATAAATTTTTGGAATGTATTATGATTTTACTATGGATCAGTTGGCAATGTATGATCTTATTATGTTAATTCATACTATTATTGCATGGTGGGTTGTTTCAATTGGTATCAGAGCCTTAAATTAAGGGATCTGGGTATTTTCTTGATATTTAGACTTAAGCTACAAGTGTGAAATATATGATAATAGGTTTCACTATGACTATGAACCTGGGAATGTGTTATAGTTGAACCCATTATGATGATAAGTATGATAAAGTTAGAGTATATGAGATTGTTGTAATCTTGAGCTACAGATACTTGACCTATGGGTAAACATGTTATCATACTTTGGTTAGTAGATAACCTTATATGTGTTTATTGGTAGAAAGGATATTAAAGTAGTACCAATATTAAGAAAGAATGGCAGATAATCTCAATCGATCTGGGAAAATCTCTACTAGCTATGGAAGATGTTGATCCCAGATCTCTCAATAACACTAATAATCTAGTTAATAACAACCAAATTATAGTGATTTGATGAACAAAGTGATGAACACTCAAGAAGAAAWTATGAACAATTAAGAACAATCTTGAGCGTCAAAGATATCACTTTATTAATAAGAAAAACGTAAAATCGACTCTTTTTACAATAGGCCTAGTCACCTATTTATACTAATAAGAAGATAACTATCTAATAAGACTTTTTAGCTAATCTTCTATTAACAGATAACGTTTATCTAAACTATGGATAAGCTTTAGTAATTAAGATAAACACGAAATCTAGCTGTTGACTTGTCATTTCCAGCTGTCATTCATGGTATGATGAATCATCCTTATCTTTAAGTCTTCATCGCATGCTTCTGAATGAATTGTTGGATAATTTTCTAAGTGTAGTTGACCAGAGGGTCGATGAAGATGCTCTTTCCATCGCATCCTTGGTTGTCCATCGGTCCTCTGGTTGTGCTCCAGACTTAGTCAATTCTGCCTTGATGTCTTCATCGGTCTTCTGGTTCTTCATCACTTATTGTTTTTCATTACTTTTTCACTTTATGAATTATGGGGTTTAACAATCTCCCCCTAAGTAATAAAATAACAAACATAGACTAATCTAGAAACAACCGTGAAGAACAGAGACTAATCTAATAGAAAAACATCAAATTCCAAATTTTCATTGGATGATGAAATTCTTACCATACTGGAATCAAAAGACATTAAGGCAAAACAAAAAAAAAAACTCATCATGAGCTACCTTGATATATTTCTCTGAAGCGCATGAGTAGTCTTCGATAGCCGATGACTGTCGATATCTCATAAATGAGCTGACTCCCTTCTTCTCTTGGTACGTGGTTTCTACCTAGTCTTTCTCTAATGACTTTCTGAAACCATTCAAGTGTATCTGATGAATACTTGAAGGCCTCAGTTAGTGTAAAGAACTTTTTAACCCCGAACTCATTATTGTAAACAAGTCCAAGTTCGGTTGAGTTAGGACTGAGGCAGATCTTTTCTCCTGCAGGCCTTGGAAGTCTTCGTTTGGTGGAGCGCATGATAGTCTTTCAAAATCACTCTTGGCTCTATGGTTCACCAGGGTTTCCATCATTTTTACTACCGCTCGGTTCGCCATTCCGTACCTGATGTCGTGGTCCTGCCTTTGAGCCGTGTATGCGTATAATTCAATCAAGTCATATGGATTGAGATTAATGAGGTCATTTTCGTTGAACACGCTAATTTGCCTATGTGCTCTCTCCACAGTGAACTCGATGTATCGAATGGCTCGGTTGGCAAATGTCCTTACTTTCATATCCATGACCCTCTTTATCCCATCATTCGAGAAGACAGCCTGAGGTGCTTGTGTGGTCTGTCTAATGAATCTATGGTGTAAGAGGTTCATGGAGTCAGGTGATAAGATCGGAGGGTTGATGGTCAAACTTTCATCACGGTCTTGGTACAGGTATTGATGGATGTTTTCCATCATAATTGGTTCCCTGGGTGGAAATTCAGGATGTCTCTGCATCGACTCCATGCTCTGTATAATCTCATCTACCAGGATTTGAGGAGGTTGCCTTGATGAAGAAGGAGTATCTGCATGCACCATGGGTGGTTGGGTTGAGGGTTGTTTATGAGTTGGTGAGGGTATGGTTTCTTGTTGAGCTAGTTCAGCTTGGGTTGGTTGTCGTTCATTGGGTTTGGCTTGGTTGGTTTCTGGTGCATGGGGTTCTGTTTGGGTTTGTGGTTGTTGGGGTGATGAAGGTTAGACTATTGTTGGTTCTGGTTGTATGGATAAGGTGAAGGGTTGTGTGGTGTGAGGGGTTGGTGAAGGTGTTAAAGGTAAGTTTGGTGTGGGTGATGAAGGTTGGTTTATTTCTGTTGGTGGGGTGATTGGCTCTTCATTGGTTGAGGAACTCAACACGATGGGTTCTGGAGGTTGCAGCAAAGGGAACATGTATATATTGTACATCTTCAGAGGGCAGAGCCTGTGGTTCCCTTGCTTGGGTTCCTTCGGTTGAGGGTGGTGGTTGAGTTTGTGGTGATGGTGATGGTGGTGCAGCGGATTCTGTATTTTGTGCAGCCGCGGCCTCTTTCTCCCCCTCATGAGGTCCAAGACCTTGATCATCGGGGTCTTGGTCTTCATGCCTAGGCCTTTTGTGTTGGCGGCTGCTGGAGCAAGAGGTTTTGGTCCTCTACTTCTTGCCCTTCCTGAAAGACGTAAGATACGCCTTCAGGGAGGCTTGTCTTCGACTCGCCTCCATTGTTTGGAGAAGAGTGGTGGTGCGCCGTTGTTCATTGGCCAGGTTCTGGGAGAGAACCCTTGTTGGATGGATGGCCCGATGAACGAATTTGGCACTAATCTCATTGAAAGATGAGACTAGCGCCTTAGACAGAGCCCGCAGGTCAGCTCTGGTTACGAACTCGGTGGAGGAGGATGAAGCTTGTGGTGGTATGAAGGTGGTGTTGGATGTATATGGAGGGATGGGAAGGTTGGTGATGAGGTTCTCACCTCTGTAGTGTATGAGGAGAAGGCTTCATCAAAGGATGGGCCTGCAGAGGGAGGTTAGGGTGGAGGAGTAGGCTGGGGGATTTGGGATAGGATAGTGGCGGGTAGTTTGGTGCGGGTGGTTTGGATGGAGGCCATTTAGTTGGTGAGGTTGGCAAGGATATCATCGATGGATGAGGTGGATTGAGGTGGGGCTTGGTGAGGAATTTGAGAGATGATGGTTGTGGGTAGGGAGTTAATGGTTTGAAGGATGGTTTGAAGTTGGGAGATTATGTATGTGAGGTTCTCATTGTCACACCCCGTTAAAGCGGAAACACGAGATGTAACAGGTAAGCGTGTCACAACAACAAGAAATATATAACACCATTCAAGTTTACAAAGTTCGAATTTTAACATCCAAAACCAAGTTGGTGTTTGAATACTTCTTTACAAAAGATACAAAATGAACTTAATCGGTGTCGCCACATATATGCTCCAATTACTTCATTTCTTACTTAAATCCTGAAAAGCATGAAACATAAAACAACGTCAACTACAAAGAGTTGGTGAGTTCACGGGTTTTCATATGCACAAAACATTACAATGCATAAATCATTTACTTGCAAACTTATACATAAACTTTTACATAATAAATGTAAATACTGAGCCTTTCTGACCAATGTGCCCCATTATTTTACGAACGACCATAAGTAGCCCGTACACTCACTTAGGTCCCACARTTCGTAGTAGTACTAATTCAGCGGTGGTCCAAATTCCACATGATTAGACTAATAAAAACATAGGTAATGTGCACCCCTTTCTGGGTGGGACTGTCAATACAATAGC
>NW_020201901.1:6647-9669 GCF_001531365.2 Cynara cardunculus var. scolymus
AAGTACATCAATTTAACATTTATATCATAGTGCAAAACCGTCAATATTTCATGACATAAACAAATCTTGACTAAACAGTTCTTTAGTCCAACAATTTTAAACAAATCTTGACTAAACAGTTCTTTAGTCCAACAGTTTTAAACAAATCTTGACTAAACAGTTCTTTAGTCCAACAGTTTTATAAATAAACAGTATAGTTTGTATAACTTCATGTTTTTCCCCTAGTTTAAATAAACAAAAAACATTAAAAGTGGGGCCGTTAATACTCACAAGTTTGCTGATGAATATCCAAGAACTTTACGACGTTTGAAGTGCTAAACATCCGCCCTAACCTTCCTCAACAGTCCAACATCCAGAAATTAGATCACCTATGGGTTCTCGATAAAGATAAAGTTAAGTATGTCTTATGTAATGCCATTGAGTTTTCATGATTTGAAGTTGATACTTATGCCATTTGCTCTTTGAAATAGACCAGAAATATATATTTTAAAATCAAAGTCCTTTGCACGTAAAGCTGCCATTTAGACAGAATGTAAATTCTGTTTCTGGAATTTTTAGTCTCACAAATTACTGTCAAAAGGAACCTTTCAAAAGTCATTTTGTGTCCAAATTTTTATATAAACAATAATAACGAGTTAAACATATTTTTCCCAAATATCAAGAATTTTGGATGGGTTTAAGGCACTCATTAATACCCTACAACTTTGAGTGACACAGTCTCCAAGACAGATTGCACACTCTTCGAGTGACGGTCATTTGGGGGGTCTAAACTCATCATTTTTCAGTGATTTTAACTTTATTTTAAAGTTAACACATAAGGATAACTTCCAGAAAAAGAATCACCCATTTTCAATGAGTTTTGAAGAAGATATGACCGATTTAAGATGCATGCAAGATTCTGTCAGCAATGCTCTTTTTGCACCATAATCTTGTATCAAGAACTTGAAGGCTCAAAACTTAATATTTTTGAATGAGACCAATTGTTCTTTCCGTCTGTCCATCCATTTGAGGGTGGTATGAAGTACTTATATCTAGACGTGTACCCAACCCTCCTTGAAGTGATTGCCAAAATCTTGACGTAAATCGACTGTCCCTATCCGAGAAAATAGAGATAGGTACTCCATGCCGAGTAATGATTTCATTTATGTAAATCTGAGCCAGCTTCTCCATCTTATAATCTTCTCGGATTGGTAAAAAATGAGCAGATTTCGTTAGTCGATCTATAATCACCCAGATTGTATCATGCCCATTCCTAGTTTTGGGCAACTTTGTGATGAAAGCCATTGATATTTGTTCCCACTTTCATTGGGGAATCTCGGGTTGTAGAAGTAGACCAGATGGTTTTTGGTGTTCAGCCTTGACCATTGCACAAGTTAAACACTTGCTTACATATAGTGCAATGTCTTTCTTCATTCTAGGCCACCAATAGTGTTCCTTAAGATCCTTGTACATCTTATCCGCTCCCTGGTGGATTGAGTATTTTGATCGATGGGCTTCATCCAAAATTATGGATTTAAGATTGTCAATCTTAGGTATCCAAACCTTGTCTCCCAAGTAATACACTCCATCTGATTTCAGCTGAAACTTAGTCTCTATGTGGTGTAGGGTCTCATTCTTCAAATTCTCCTTCTTTAATGCTTCCTTTTGATCCTTAAGAATTTGTGCCTTCAGACTTGTGTTTACTAATGCTCCCAAAGCCCTCACCCTTGTTGGTTTCACTCTTTCCTTCCTACTTAGAGCATCGGCCACCACATTTGCTTTGCCAGGATGGTACTTAATTTCACAGTCGTAATCACTAAGCAGTTCAACCCATCTTCTTTGTCTCATATTTAACATTTTCTGGTTAAAATGTGTTGAATGCTTTTGTGATCCGTAAACACAGTGCACTTGGTACCATAAAGGCAATTCTAGGTCATGCATAGTATAGTTTTTCTCGTGCACTTTGAGTTGCCTTGAGGCATATGCAATGACTTTATCTTTTTGCATTAGTACGCATCCTAAGCCTTGATGTGATGCGTCACAATATACCACAAAGTTTTCCGAACTTTCCGGTAAAGATAAAATAGGTGCATTACATAACTTATCCTTAAGAGTCTTGAATGCCTCTTCTTGCTTTTCTCCCCAAACAAACTTCTTGTCTTTTTTAGTGTGAGTGGTTGCGCATTTTTTGAAAAATTTGCAATGAATCGTCGATAGTAGCCTGCCAAACCAAGAAATTGACGAATTTTCGTCGGGGTTCTTGGGGCTTCCCATTTCTTAATGGCCTCAATCTTTGCAGGATCTACCTGAATCCCTTTTTCACTAACCACGTGACCAAGAAATTGTACTTCACGAATCCAGAATTCGTATTTGGAGAATCTTGCGTACAATTTCTGGTCCCTAAGTAGTTCTAATATCATCCTCAAGTGTTGCTCATGATCCTTCTTACTTTGTGAATAAATTAGTATGTCGTCTATGAAAACGATTACAAATTTTTCCAGGTATGGTCTGGAAACTCTATTCATCAGATCCATAAAGACCGTCGGTGCATTGGTTAGCCCGAATGGCATAACCAAAAATTCGTAATGACCGTACCGAGTCCTAAATGCCATTTTGGGGGTGTCCTCTTCTCGAATTCTCACTTGATGATATCTGGATCGTAGATCGATCTTTGAAAAGTATACAGCACCTTGAAGTTGATCGAACAAATCATTGATTCTAGGAAGAGGGTATCTATTCTTGATGGTCAACTTATTAAGTTCCCTATAATCAATGCACATTCTCATTGACCCTTCTTTCTTCATGATGAATAGAACCGGTGCACCCCATGGTGAGAAACTAGATCTTATGAATCCTTTATCCAATAATTCTTGGAGTTGACCTGACAATTCTTGCATTTTTTATGGGGCCAATCGATATGGTGCTTTTGCCACTGGGGCTGCTCCAGGAATTAAGTCGATACCGAATTTGACTTGTCTTGGCAGGGGTAGTCCTGGTAAATCCTCGGGAAATACATCAGGAAACTCCCGGACTACAGGGAAAT
>NW_020201901.1:10149-13010 GCF_001531365.2 Cynara cardunculus var. scolymus
CCTGAATCAAATAATACCGATGCAAATTCATTATTCAAGAGAAATGTACCTTTAACCACATTGGGATCATGCCTAGCTTCCTTTGCTCCAATCTCAAATGCTCGGCTCCGTGCTTGACTTTCTAGGTTTCCTTGATTTGCTGGTCGGCCTTGGTTAGCATTTGTTCCTTGTTTTCTCTTTGGGCAAACATTTCTTATATGGTTTGGACTCCCACAATCAAAACACAATTGATTTCGGCAATCCTTTGCGGAATGACCCCCTCTGTGGCATCTTTGACAAATGATGCAATTCCCCCAGTATGGATATTTGCATTTATTGCACTTAGGCTTGCTTCCTTGGTTTACCACCTATGTCTGTACCCCAAAATTTCATACTACTTTCTTATTCTTGTCAAATCTTCCCCCAACTCTTTGGTTCCCATGCTCCTCCATCTTTCTCTTTCCTTTGGCGAATTCTCCGGACCGAACATCATTATTTGTGAGCTTGGTTGCAATGTCTATGGCCTCCTGAAGGGTCTTTGGGTTTGCCGAGGTGATATTTCCTTGAATTTCTGGAGACAATCCCCAAATATATCTCTCGATTCGAACTTCCTCGGGTGTCACCAGATGTGGCACTAAATTTGTTAACTCATGGAATCGAGCAGTATATGCAGCTATGTTTACCCCTTTCATCTCATGATTCCATAACTCCATTTTTAACTTTTGGAGTTTACTCCTTGGGCAGTACTCATCCTTGAGTAGTTTCTTAAATTCTTCCCAAGATAGTTGGTTAGCCATTTCCCGACCCCTAGTTTGCACTAAAGTATTCCACCAAGTCAGCGCTCGACCTTGCTGTAAACATGCAGCATATTCTACTTTGTTTGCTTTTGTGCATTAACTGATATGGAGGACAGATTCCATGCTCTCAATCCAGATTAATAATCCTACGTCTCCCTCGGTTCCATAGAATTCTTTTGGATTGCAGGATCTGAAGGATTTATAGGTGCATTCCCGGGGTGTTCTAGGCTCAGAATTGGTTGGTTGATTAGCATTCAGACCTGCCGCTACCTGGCTGACAATATTGGGGAGTGCGGCCAAGAGTTGTTCTAATACAAGTCGTGCAACTTCAGGGTTTTCTCTTCTTAGTGGCATTTTTTAGGGCCTAAGTCAAAAGGGAATTTTTGTCATTTTTATGGCAATCACATTGATAATAACTTCGTCATCTAATGATGTAGAGGATATTCATCTTGAGGATAACATTTGAACATTTTCATAATCGAACATAATAATTTTTATATTCAACCATGGCTTGATGAAGATAAGCATTTCTCAAAAGACATCATAAGTTCATGGTTGTTTACATCCCACCAAAACAAGATCTTAGGTTTCATAGCAAAAGAGTAAATATTCTATCACTAGTCAACATTTCTAGAGTAACAGCCAACCAATTAGTATTCCTAGCATCAGCATCATCATCCCACTCACCACCAGGCACTTGAACAATCTCCTAATCTCCCGTTTTGCAGCATTAACAGCATCCGAGGTTCTTATCATACGGTGGTGGTGCATTTCCATCACATCAGATTGGTTGTTCAAAATGTGGTGGTCATATCCCAGCCGGGTCTGGTGAGTTTGAGTATCTGATGCGATTCTCCGCACTCACTCTTGTTTAGCCAGATTCATGCCCTGAGAGTAGGATGCAGGGACTCCGGTCACTACCTGAGAGGTCCTGCTCCCATGCTGCGGTTGGGATGACTCCCCTCTAACTCTAGTGGAATTCTCAAAAGTCACCCCCCGAGGTAGTGGAACACTTTTCCTAGACGTGACTCTAATCCTTGGACCATGAAAGGTTTGAGGTGGAATATCAGGCACTGGCTTCGATAGGGGAAATATGGATACAGGTGGTGAAGCAGGTGTCTCGCTGGTTGTTGTGTCCTCATGCTCATAAGGGTCTACCTCTTCATTGATGGATGAGTTCCTTCTGGATTGGCGAACCACATAACTGGATTTGTCTGCCGAGTATTCATTAGGAGCAGATGATGACATAGTGATATGCGATATTAACAATCTTAATTACGAAATGTACCATCTATAAGTGCTTAGTGTTATAAAAAAAGCTTCTAAGAAAGGCTAATGGTGGCAATCAAGCTAGAGCCTCTGGATAGCCAAAGTCTCTGGTTGCATTACTAGAGCCTCTGGTTGCATTACCAGAGCCTCTGGTTGCATTACCAGACATAGAAATTTTTGAGTTCTAGTTCATCGGTCCTCTGGTTCATCTCAAATACTTAGAAGAGTAATGGGTTTCTTATCCATCGGTCCTCTGGTTCCACATACATATTTAGAAAACTAATGGAATTCTATTTCATCGGCTGCTAGTTCAACATCCATACTTAAAAAAATAAAGGATGACTCGTCCATCGGTCCTCTGGTTCCACATACATACTTAGCAAACCAATGGAATTCTATTTCATCGGCCGCTGGTTCAATATCCATACTTAGAGATTAATGGATTTCTCGTCCATCGGTCCTCTGGTTCCACATACTTAGCAATATAAGGAATTTCGAATTCATCGTCTCTGGTCCTTCTAACTAGCGCTTCTGGTTCAACATACACACTTAGCAATAAGGTATTTCTAATCCATCACCTCTGGTCCTTATAACCAGCGCTTCTGGTTCAACATGAACACTTAGCAATAAGGTATTTCTATTCCATCGCCTCTGGTCCTTCTAACCAGCGCTTCTGGTTCAACGTGAACACTTAACAATATAAGGAATTTCTATTCCATCACCTCTGGTCCTTCTAACCAGAGCTTCTGGTTCAACATGAACCCTTAACAATATAAGGAATTTCTATTCCATCGCCTCTGGTCCTTCTAACCAGCG
>NW_020201901.1:13105-19883 GCF_001531365.2 Cynara cardunculus var. scolymus
TATAAGGAATTTCTATTCCATTGCCTCTGGTCCTTCTAACCAGCGCTTCTGGTTCAACATGAACACTTAACAATATAAGGAATTTCTAATTCCTCGCCTCAGGTTGGTCTAGGGCAATGGATATTCATAAATTATGCAACACACACACAATCATGCTTTTCACAACAATTTCTCTTTTGGAGCTTATTTTTAATACAATCGATTAAGTTCTATATTATATGTAAATTAAACATAGGTGATCAGGCTTTGTTTAATTGACATATAATAATGTGACTCGCTTTGTATATATATAAGAATATTTTTAAATCACTTGAAAATATTTGGTTATAGTTTGTGGTTTTTAAGGAAAAATCAGTGTTCTCTATAACTGATGCTCTGATACCAAATCTGTCACACCCCGTTAAAGCAGAAACACGAGATGTAACAGGTAAGCGTATCACAACAACAGGAAATAAATAACATCATTCAAGTTTACAAAGTTCGAATTTTAACATCCAAAACCAATCGGTGTCGCCACATATATGCTCCAATTACTTCATTTCTTACTTAAATCCTGGAAAGCATGAAACATAAAACAACGTCAACTACAAAGAGTTGGTGAGTTCACGGGTTTTCATATGCACAAAACATTACAATGCATAAATCATTTACTTGCAAACTTATACATAAACTTGCACATAATAAATATAAATCTACCACGATGTTTAAAAACTTGAGACGCTACTGAGCCTTTCCTGACCAATGTGCCCCATTATTTTACGAACAACCATAAGTAGTTCGTACACTCACTTAGGTCCCACAGTTCATAGTAGAACTAATTCAGCGGTTGTCCGAATTCCACATGATTAGACTAATAGAAACATAGGTAATGTGCACCCCTTTCTGGGTGGGATTGTCAACACAATAGCGACTATCCACAATTACCACGGCCCGGGGACATGCCCGAGTTAACAAGTAGCGTTTATGGGCGGAGACTTTATTTGGAAACATACTCTCAAGTACATCAATTTAACATTTATATCATAGTGCAAAACCGTCAATATTTCATGACATAAACAAATCTTGACTAAACAGTTCTCTAGTCCAACAGTTTTAAACAAATCTTGACTAAACAGTTCTTTAGTCCAATAGTTTTATAAATAAACAGCATAGTTTGCATAACTTCATGCTTTTCTGCTAGTTTAAATAAACAAAAAGCATTAAAACTGAGGCCGTGAATACTCACAAGTTTGCTGATGAATATCCAAGAACTTTACAACGTTTGAAGCGCTAAACGTCCGCCCTAACCTTCCTAAACAGTCCAACATCCAGAAATTAGATCACCTATGGGTTCTCGATAAAGATAAAGTTAAGTATGTCTTATGTAATGCCATTGAGTTTTCATGATTTGAAGTTGATACTTATGCCATTTGCTCTTTGAAATAGACCAGAAATATATATTTTAAAATCAAAGTCGTTTGCACGTAAAGCTATCATTTGGACATAACGTAAATTCTATTTCTGGAATTTTTTGTCTCACATATTACTGTCAAAAGGAACCTTCCAAAAGTCATTTTGTGTCCAAATTTTTATATCAACAACAATAATGAGTTAAACAGATTTTTCTCAAATATCAAGAACTTTATATTGGTTTAAGGCACTCATTAATACCCTACAACTTTGAGTGACATAGTCCCCAAGACAGATTGCACACTCTTCGAGTGATGGTCATTTAGGGGGTCTAAACTCATTATTTTTCAGTGATTTTAACTTTATTTTAAAGCTAACACATAAGGCTAACTTCTAGAAAAAGAATCACCCATTTTCAATGAGTTTTGAAGAAGATATGACCGATTTAAGATGCATGCAAGATTCTGTCATCAATGCTCTTTTTGCACCATAATCTTGTATCAAGAACTTGAAGGCCCAAACTTAATATTTTTGAATGAGACCAGTTGCATTATAAAGATAACTCATAAAAGTACGTTTTAGAAGAAAAATCAGAACATTTGGACTTTTATTTTGAAAGATACAGTCGACACAAGTGCTAACAGAAACTGTCAGTTTTCAAAATACATCTTTTAATGATTAACTTCCACATGCAATGCGGTTTTATCCTACTTTCATTGAGTTCAAAGTTCGTGGACCATAGATTATCATCATTTTGAAGCCGAGAAGTAGGTGTAGAAAATGAGAATCTTTGTTATTATATAAAGGTAAGATAACTAGTCTATTACCTTTTTCTTGAAATCTTGGATATTCTTCAAGATTGACAGATTTTTAATGATGCTTGAAGACGAAATCGGCTGGAGAGGTATGGTTTAGAGAGGTTAGGGAGAGGAAAGGTTTATGCAAAATGAGGATAAAAAATGAGAGTTGTCAAATAATGTGGGGTATTTATATGTGGGTTTTAAATGTGAATAAAATGGCCGTTCTCTTAAGGCCCAAGTCCATAAAAAATATATTTTTATTTTTCTTTTAAACAAAATAAAGCCCATTTAAATTATAACTATAATATAATTTGTCAAATATTGATAAAAATATCATTATTAAATCAAAGTTCCACATTTTTGGGAAAATTATTTTGACATTCAAATAAGACTTTTATATTTTAATTTGGACTTATAATATCAACCTTATTATATTTGGAGCATTTTTAATATATTTGGCATTACATAAGTTAACTTTATTAGTTACCTGTCGAAACAAGGTTTTTTGAACTATAATTTAGGAACTAAGCCAGATGAATTCTAATCAACATGACTAGATCCTAATAAAATATAGTTATAAATTTAGAAACCCTATAAAGGTGCTAACCTGACGCTCCAAAAATGACGGATGTCACACTCATCGGCCTCAGTTGCCTGGGCCATTAGGGCGGCGATGGATTGGATGAGGATTTGGTTTCGTTGGGTGGCAAGGGAGGATGTGGTGTTGTGATGTTGGGTGATGGTTWGTTGGAGCATTTGAAGGCGGGTGGTATTGGCTTAGGTTTGGGTTTCAATTTGGGAGAGGTGGTGTTGCAGTATTGCAAGGTATTGTTGGAGGTCAGAGTTATCGGTGGAGGATTGGTTGTCAACAATCCCTTGTATGATGAGTTTAAGGTCTTCCAAGGACCGCATCACTGTATCGACAAAGGCTTGGAACTCAGTCCTTGTGACTAGGTCTGCTAGTGGGGTAACCCCTGCAGCAACGGATGCTGCAGGTTGGGCCTCTGCTCCGGAGGCGCCTTCTTGGCCTTGTGAGAAAGTAGGCCTAGAAGGACTTCCATCACGTCCTTGATAGCCCTCAAGAAAGGAGCTATCTTGTGATGTTGCGACATCAGCTTCCTCTTTCTCGGCTTCAGAGGCCGAGTAAGTGAAGCGAATGTGTGTCCCCTTCAGTAGATCAAATATCGAAGGGGGATTTGCATGAAGGGAAGATCGCTATGAACGATCTTGGGGTTCAATATCAGAAGCAACACATGCTTCTGTGTGTGTGATGGGATGTATCGAGCCTTATATCTTCATCACCTCTCTGTTGAGAGAGGGGTGATGGAAAATGTGGTTCCTCGGCTAATACATCTCCAGAGGCCCGAAGAATGGCCTCTGGATGGCTGGCTGGGGTTGGGAGTGGACTGGGTCGTCCTTGTTCAATACCCCTGTGGCTTTGATCGCCAGGGGTAGATAATGTGGTTGCCCTTTGGGTAGTGGGGGAAGAAATTGTATGAGTAGGGTCGGGAGAGGCATGATGAGTAGCATCATCATCATCATCTTCATCATCCGATGAAGATGTCTCATGTGCTCCCTCGCTTGGTTCGAGGGACGACTCTAATCGCTCAGGGGTAGCTACCCTCGGTTCCTGGGACAGCATAGACCGTTCATAGGCCTGGCGTATCTCAGATGTCGATGGAATGACATTGAGCATAGCCCTGAAGAGTGGACGATTGATGTTGTAACCCTCCTTCGAGAGGGTTGGGCGATGTCCATGCATCTTGTAGACGGGGGTGAAGGGCTCCTCAGCTGGTAGGCCATGCTTCCTCATTGCGTCCCTAATGAAGAGGGTGAGGAAGCGAGGGAAGAGAACCGCAGAGAGAGGCTTGCCAGCGGCTTGGAGTTTACATTTCTTGACCACCGCCGAATGAATCTCATTGTAGATAAGGAAGGCATAGTCGAGGTTCAGGTTGAAGAACAGCCCATACATGATAGTCATGATGTTGATGTTCCCTTAGTCCAATAAGCCCAGTTTGCATGTGAGAGCTCTGTTAAGGATGGAGAAGAACATGTTCCACATCGGTGGGAGCAATTGGCATTTGAAGTCCAATACGTTGCGTAGGTCACGATTGTAACCTAGAATCTTCACAAAGCAGAGGATGTCGTTGGTGGTTGGTGGTTCGTCATATTGTGCAATTCTAAGTTCTCGTCGAGTGGGAATGCACAGAACCTGAGAAACCTTAGCCCACGATATTTTGAGCGAGCATATCATATCGTTAGGGGCATCCATGTCCCCCATTATTCCGTGGCTTTCTGGATCAAACTCACACATTTGCCAATATTGCTGGACGTACTTTATGGGTACGCCGGTGTCAGCAAGAGTGAGGGCGGGAAGAAGAATGTAGTTCTTGAAAAACTCGATCGTAACTGCAAATCGTTCGTCAAACAGTGTGTTTCGGAGTTTGATAGCGTGGTTGTTTAGCTTCATGGGTAGGAAGACGATAGCGCGGCTGTCAGCAACGGTTGATTGGACTCTACTGTCATTGTTGTTCGATTCGTGGGAGGCGTATGAGGCCATTTTTGAGGAAGTTGTAGGTCTGTTGTTTTTCAGAATATAGTTGCAGGTTTATGTAAGCGTAAAGAGAAGATGTAGGAGGAAGAAAGGTATTTATAGACGAGAATATGGTGAGGGAGTGGGGTGGGGATGGAAGGGAAAAAGAAGTCATTGATGTGGAATCATCAAAGGACACATTGATACTTTCAGTGACGATCTTTGTCCTTTTGATGTAGAATCTGTAGGCTTTGGCGGTTTGAGAATAGCCCAGAGAGATTCGTTCATCAGCTTTCTTGTCAAACTTGCCAAGATATTCTCTATCGTTGAGTACAAAGCATTTGCACCCAAAGACATGAAAATATTTGACATTTGGTCTTCTGTGGTTGATGAGCTCATAAGGTGTCTTCTGGTGTCTCTTGTTAATGATTGATCGATTTTGGGTGAAGCACGCAGTTGAAATAGCTTCAGCCCAGAATGTGATGGGTAACTCCGATGAAGCAAGCATGGTCCTTGCTGCTTCCACTAAGGTTCGATTCATTCGCTCTACCACTCCATTTTGTTGTGGAGTTCTTGCGGATGAGAAGTTTTGTGTAATGCCTTCACTAAAGAGATAATCATCAATTTTATCATTTTTGAATTCAGTCCCATTGTCGTTTCTAACCTTTACCAGTTTTTGTTATAGAAGGACTTGAAGTCTTTTCATCACTCCAATGAGTAGGTCTGGAACGTCTGATTTYTKCTTTACAAATTCAACCCAAGTGTATCTGGAGTATTCATCGACCAATACTAGCATATACTTCTTTCCAGAGAGACTTTGGGTTGATATAGGCCCACAGAGGTCTATATGAATCATGTGCAAGGGCTTGGTGCAGGAGGTTTCTGATTTGGTTTTATGTGAGGCCTGTTTTAGCTTTCCCATCTCACAGGCAGAAAAGATGATCTTTTTCGAATTTGAGATCTAGAATTCTCTTGACCAAATTCTGTGTGGCTAATTTTCGTAGTGCATCAAAGTTAAGGTGTGAGAATTTTTTATGCCATAGCCAATTTTCATCGCTCTTATGGGAAACAAGACAAAGAGTGTCTTGTCCCATTAAGGACTCAAAATCTAGAAGATAGAGATTTCCTTCTCTCTTTGCTTTGATGATTGTTTGTCCGGGCATCGTTTCTATTGTACAGAAACCTTTGCGAAACCAGACTTCAAGACCCTTGTCGCAGAACTGGCTTATGCTTAAWAGGTTGTGCTTCAATCCTTCGACATAAGCCACTTTACTAATGGAGATGTTCCCTTTGATGAGAGTGCCATATCCTTTGATAGTGCCCTTGCTGTTGTCTCCAACAGTCACAGGTCCTCCAGTTTTTTTGATGAAGGAGGACAGTTGACTTTTATCGCCAGTCATGTGCTTGGAGCAACTGGAGTCCATATACCATGGTTGCACATGTTGGTCCTGCAAGACAAATAAAGGGGTTTTAGGTACCCATTTCATAATGGGTCCTCATTTGTTAGTAGGGGATTTCACACTCTTTCATCGCCCTTAGCCTTTGCAGGCTTGGGTTTATTTGCCTTTCCCTTGCCCTTGGGTTTGGGCTTTTTCACGTTTTCATTGGTTTTAACTTTGTATCGATAAACGTGTTGTGAAAAGGGACAGTGATGTGTCAACATGTGATCCATTAGGTTTTGCAAAAGAGTTAAACATTGACAATGATGATGCTTTGGATTTGTATGTCTAACGTTCTTTTTATTCGATGTAAACAAAGAAGTAAATCTAGGTGTAAATCTTGTCCTAGCATCGGTTGTTTTTACGAACTTCCTATCTAGTTCAGATTTTTTATTTGGAAAGGTCTTTGGCTTTACTTTTTTTCTCYTGAGGAAGGTCTGCTTTTCTTCAGCTAGATGGAAAGAAAAGCGGTGATTAATATTCCCAGAGGCAGGCCACTTCTGTTTTTGCTCACGAGTAAACTTGATGAACCTGAAGGATGTACTAGGGCCTTGTGAGTTATCTTTGGCAGATTTACTATCTTTCAGTTTTCTCTTTTCTTTGTCTGAAGTTTTCAT